>NC_036257.1:4253787-4358338 GCF_002742605.1 Olea europaea var. sylvestris | reverse complement strand
TATATATATAAAGATTTTGCAACAAATACAACGTCTTGATGGATAGATACAAATGAAATCAAAGAGAGCAAGATTTTCACCCCCGAACAGCGTAGGATTCGATTTGCCCAAATTCAGCTTTTCTGAATTCTATAGTGATTTTGAAGAGACATTGAACGAGAAGCTTAATCTTAGGGATATTAAAAAAATTGTTAGTTACATAAGAATGATTGGGAGACTATATTTGGTAATAATACTTCTTGAATGATGCTTTTAAAGAATTGAAATGACAAATAGTTTGAAAGATTAAATAAGCTTTAACGAAGAACACCAAAGCAAAAATAATCTTCAAAATGAATAAGTGAAAAGGAAGAATTTGATTATGTAAAAATACAAAATTTCTCTCAAAGTTGGATGAATAATACAATAAAATTTTCATGTATTTTGGATGAACACAACAAGTATTTATATATTTCAATCATCCCATACGAAGTGGTTCCAATCTCAAAGCAAAGAGATGTAACGTTCCAACAATAAACCACCAGAAAATTTGAAAAACCCAACCAATGGTCACATTTTTCAGCTATGCGACCGCATAGTTATAACCTTGGCTGTTTTTGATTTCTTTGAAAGGGTCTATGTGACCGCATGCCTAAAAGGCCTATGCAGTCGCATAGGGCATTTTCATGGCCTTTAGTTTCCTTTTTTTCTTTAATTCATCCATCCAAGACCGCATAGGCCATTTTCATGGCCTTTAGTTTCCTTTTTTTTTTCTTTAATTCATCCATCCAAGATTTTGAACAACAAGTTTCAACAATCCCCCACTTGTTCAAAATCAATGCTAATCACATAATCAAATGTCAACACTCATGTATAAGAATTAGATATCTTTCCATTTTAATCTAACCATAAAATAAATATCATAAAGTAATATCGAAATTCTAAGTAGCAAGAACGCCTTGAACCAGTTATTCCTTGTGACAATACCGATAAAATCATATATACAAGTATTAGATTTTTCATAAGTTCCTCGAATTCGCTTAGTGCTAATATGGCATCGCACTTATCATTTTTTCTTTGAACTTTTAAAGAGAGAAGGCGCACCACATCGAAGTTCATATAGGTGAAGTTCTATTATCCTGTTACTTTTAGAGATATTTGTACCCTGTACTGAACTTCATTAAGAGTTTTCATAGTTATAACTCACCCCTTAAACAATAACAACCTACACTATTTACCAATGATAGGGTTTACTAATTTAATAGTGTTGAAATCTATCCACTTATTGAATGATTCGTTATTACCGCTTGAACCTAAATGTACTTGTTTAGTATACGTTTGGTAGGGTTGCTATCATTGGTGGACTTATTTAAGGAATTCCACCCCATCCTACTTGACGCCAATCTTACTAACTCTCTTGCAAGAGGTTTAGTAAATGGATCAGCTAATTTCTCACTAGACTTAACATATGTAAGATAAATCATTTCATGCTTGATTAATTCCCTTACATACTCGTGTCTTAGACTCATATGCCTAGATTGTGCATTATATACTTCGTTATATGCTCGAGAAAGAGTAGCTTGACTATCATAGAGGATAGGTATTGAAATGATATCCTTTATATCTAGAGGAACTTTATATAATAGATCTCTTAGCCACTTAGCTTCTTTTCTTATTTCGGTCAATGCTACAAACTCCGACTCCATTGTTGAGTGTGTAATGCAAGTTTGGTTTTTAGACTTCCAAGAAATCGCACCTCCTCCAAGAGTAAATACCCAACCCAAAATGGACTTATTTTCTCCTGCATTTGATATCCAATGAACGCTAGTATATCCTTCCAAAATTTTAGAGAACTTTGTATATTGTACTCCAAGGTTTTTGATTTTCTTTAAGTAACCAAAAATTTGCCCAATGGCCTTCCAATGTTTGGAACTTAGGTTACTAGTAAAGCTACTTAGTTTACTCACAGCAAATGTTATATCAGGTCTTGTACATTGTGCTGCGTACATTAGACTTCCAATTACACTTGCATATTCTATTTAAGCTATTGTTCTCCCATCATTTTTTATTAGCTTGGTACTTGGATCCAATGGGACATTGACATTCAAGGGTTCGAACTTATTTATTACATTTTCAATATAAAGGTGATTGACTCAATGTAAAGCACCCACTATTCCTTTTAACTTTGATACCAAGGACAGTATCCACTTGTCTAAGATATTTCATTTTGAACATAGAGGATAGAAACCTCTTTGTTTCTTTAATACCTTCTACATTGTTACTGATGATCAACATATCATCAAGATATATACATATTACAGTAATTACACTGTTGATTTATTTTAGTGTAAAGACATTTATCTACCGAATTATGATTAAAACCATTTGACATTATTTTAGAGGTTTGTTTTAATCCATATAAAGATTTAATTAGTTTGCACACCTTATGTTCATTTCCCAATAGAACGAACCCTTCTGGTTGTTTCATATAGATCTCATCTTCAAGATCTCCATTTAAGAATGCTGTCTTAATATTCATTTGATGAACATGTAAATCAGAAATTGATGCTAGTGTAAAAAAACCCTGATCGAGGTTATCCTAGCCACATTGTATATGTGTCAAAGTAATCTATTCATTCATTTTAGCCACTAATCTAGCTTTGTAGGTATTGAGTGTTCCATCAGAATTATACTTTTTTTCTAAATACCTACTTGCAACCAATGGCCTTATAACCCTATGATAAATCAACTACTTCTCAAGTATTATTTGAAATAATATAATTCATTTCATTATTTATCGTCTCTTTCCAGAATATACAATCTCTTGATGACATTACTTCCGTTTAGGTTTTAGGATCACTTTCTACTTGAAGAGCAAAAGATATTATTCTTACAACATCCTTCCTATCTCCCTCTACTAAATAAAAAGAAATAAGTTGGAATCGATCCTAGACCTTTTTCTTTTCGAATTCTCTTACTTCTTCGAGGTTCACTTTCAACATCTCTAGCAGATAACTCTTCTTGTGGCTCATTAGAGTTCTAAGTATCTTCATTATTTTGAGATTTCTTTGCTACTAATACATTTTCGAAAAATTCCACGTCTCTTGATTCTATTATAACATCCGATTCAAGGTTTAATAATCTGTAGACTTTGCTATTTAGAGTAAATCTCACAAAGGCACATTTGATATGTCTATGACCTAACTTGGTTTTCTTGGGATCCGTATTCTTAAGATAATCAAGACACTCTCACACTTTGAAATAGTTAATATTTGGTTTCCTACCTTTCCTTATCTCATGTAAGGAGATCTTATTCTTTTTCATAGAAATTTTATTTACTATATGACAAGCACTAAGTAAGGTTTCACCCCATAGAGTGAAAGGTAATTTAGAATTTAATAACGTGACATTTATCATTTCTAAGAATGCCATATTCTTTCTTTCTACTAGATCATTTTGTTCCAGCGTTCGTGGAACAGAAAATTGATGTAATATTCCATTTTTTCACAAAACATATTGAATTCATTAGAGAAATATTATCTACCTCTATCACTTCTTAGAGTTTTAAGTTTTCTTCCTAATTGATTTTCAACTTCACCTTTATATGTTTTAAAGGCACTAAAGGCTTTATCCTTATGTTTTAACAAATACACATAAGTAAACTTGGAACAATCATCGATGAAAGTAATAAAATATCTATTACCACCTCATGTTAACATGCTATTTAATTCACATAAATCAGAATAAACAAGTTCAATTAAGTTTGTAGATCTTACTACACTGTGAAATGACTTTTTAATCATCTTTGATTTAATACATGTTTCACATTTTTTGAAGTTATCAATTTCACATTGTATCAATCCACATTTAACCATTCTTTTTATAGTGCTAACTCCTATATGTGCTAATCTACCACGCCATAAATTAAATGAATCAATAACATAGGCAAATGATTTGTTTTTATTAGAATTATCTTCAAGTATACGTAATTTCACAATTCCATCAGCAGAATAGCTCTTTCCAACAAAGTGCCCATTATAGGTTAGTACAAGTTTTCCAGATTCAAAAACAAATTTAATTCTAGGTTTACCCAATAGAACTTCACTTGCTAAATTTCTATTCATTGCTAGAACATGAAGGACATTTGTCAAAGTGATCTTCTTTCTCGAAGTAAAGATGATTTCCACGTTACCTTTGCCAATCACTTTTGACCTTCCTTCATTTTTCATATAGATTCCTTGATCGTCTTCAATGTCATGATAAGTTTTGAAAAGAGACCTATCATAACAAATGTGGATAGTAGCACATATGTCATACCATCAGCCCGAAACTTTGCCTTAGTGGTTACATTGTTAGTGGTTACATTGTTTTCGCTCACCATAGCGATAATCTCATCAATGAAATTCACTCCTTCCTTCTTAGGTTGTTTCTTATGTCTACAATCTCTTACATAGTGTCGCAATTTTCCACAAACATAGCAATGTCCCTTGGATTTATTTTTGAGCTTTCCTCCATCTTTTTTGGGACTAAGAGGTTTTCCTTTCTTTTTATATCTGTTGGTGTTGTCCACATTATCCACGACATTAGCTTTCGAAGAGCCATCGTAAGAACATTGAGTCTTATCTCTTGCCCTTGATTCTTTTTCTATTTAAAGATGTTTTTGAATATCTTCTAAGGAAAATTCTTTGGAATTGTGAAGAATTTTCTTCATTTCCAAAACCCCGAGAGTTTAGCAATAATTGCTCTTTCTTGAAAGGTTTCAGGAAGTTTGACCTTCATCGCTTTCAATTTGTTTACAATTATTTGCAACTCATTTACTTGAGATTATAAGTGAATATTATCTGAAAACTTGAAGTCAAAATATTTAGAAATTAAGAACTTTTTGGTACCTTCCTTCTCAGCCTTATTTTTGTTTTCAAGTGCGTACCAGATCTCTTTTGCTGACATGGTGTTGGTGTAGAGATTATTCAATCGATTTGATAGCGCATTTAGAATGTGGTCACGACATATTGTTGGAATTGGTTCAAATAATTAACCAAAAATTGGGAAGGTGTGTAAAAGTGAAAAATGAAAAGGTGTGACTACGTGTCAACTTCGACCAAATATTGGACTTGATCCGATGGTCAAATTATAAAAGTAAATAGACCAACTTATTCTACTCATCGAGTAGATCGTCGTGGTATATTTGGAATCTCGAAACCAATTCCGAATGAATGAGAAATTACGGTCCAAAATTGGAAGAATGAAGTTTTGCAACTTTTCGAAAGGATGCAGGTTTTGGTCAAGTGTTGCAACTTTTTGAAATGGTGCATGTTTTGACCCACACTACTTCATTTGCACCCTTTCTATATCCATAACTAGAACCCTATAGACATGATTTTGGGTACATCAATTGCATTGAGCATTCATTCTCTTCTTGTAATTTTCTCCTTTCTAATTCCATAGCATTTTCATGCATTTCCCTGGTAGAGAGGGAATTTTGTTCGAGTTCGATGATCGAATTCATTTGAAGTGCTCCTTTGGCTTGACATGGTCGTTGTATTTTGGGAGATGATTGTCGAAAAATCGTTAGCACCGATGCAGGGCAAATTCATTTTAAGGAAAGAGTTATACTCGTCTCGACCAATCGCATCACTTACATCTAATTTTTTCTGATTTCATTTCTACTTGATTTTAGAAAATGAGTAATTTTATTTATATGGTTTATGCAAGGTTCGATATGAAGAATCACGTGTTTTAATTTAAGATTGGAAATTGTTAGATTCGATAATTATTGGTTAGTTTCTCAAACTCCATTTTGGTAAGTCGAAAGCTTGTTTCGATTTCTTGAACATAAACGGTATATTTTTTGTGAATAAAATATGCTCATAATCGGTGTATTCCCCAACAATCTTAAGAAATTTTTTTTTTGATTTTCTCGTGCATTTTATATTTACGTTCTTGGAAATTATATAGTGTGCAATTCTGAAAATTGTGTATAAACACATGAATCTGTAAACTGACAATTGGTTAAGCACTTAAATTAATGGTATCTATGATATTCCAAATAATTGTACTTGCCGAAATTGTGATACCAATTGGAAAGTTGGCAGTTTTAATTTGCTGGCATCTTTTAATTAAACAAGTGGTTTTGTGCAAGAGGAATCTTGATTGGGTGTTTGTGCACTCATATTGATGGTTCTGTTATCCATGAAACAAAATTCGTGCAAAAGTAATTGGAGCCAGAATGTCTTAATTAATATTCCGATGAATTAAATAAAATATGTATGTTGTTGAAGGAAGTATCTTTCCACATTTCTGAAATGGCATAAATTGGTTTTTTTTAACCATAAGTTGTGTTACCAAATAAAATTGCCTTGCATACGAACGAGTGCTAACATGAAAATATGCATATTTAATGAATAAGTTACTGGTTTGATGATATTAAATAAATTACATGAAGGGTTGCTTCAATTTATTTAGTAATTAATTACTTGTGCAATTGTGAATTTAATCATGTTGTAACTGCCTCAATTAAAAGTAGCCAACTATTATATGCCGTCCATTCATTTAGAATATGATATATGATTGCAATTGTTAATGCATAGCTGCTGAACCAATACGTTTCTTTTCAAGATGGTTTATTTTTGAACAAGTGAATGGGGTTCTAAAAGCAGTTTACTAGATGGCAACAAAATATGGAAATGCGTGGACCTTCATGAGACATTTTATAGAATAAACTTATACAAGTGAATGTATAAATATTTGGAATATATGTTGCTATTCCTACACTTTGTTCATGATGAATTGGATATTGTTAAAACCAACTCGAGTCCAATAATGAGTGGATGAAAATAAGGAAATTATTCCTAACCATTGGACATATAAGGATGCTAATTATTTGATGAAAGTATATGAACTTTCATGACGATTCCTTTGATTGGAATATGATAATGGCATGTTAAATTTCATATCTTATTGAAATTTTACTAACTTTGACTATGATGATAGCCTCAATTAATTTCATAAAATTAAGTGAGATGATTTATGTGGATATCATTATTTAGTAATGAGAATTAAGCCACTTAATTATTTGAAATCATAGAAAATTTTGCATGGAAAGATGTGTCTTTTCATATGGAGGATCATGACTTTTGGTATGATTAATTTCTAATGGGTGTGTCACTTTATAGAGATTAATTCAAGAGGTGTGTCCTTTTATGAGATTGTGTCTTTTGAGAACACAACTTTTCAACCGATGGTTGAAATGAAACTATCATGTGAAATGTCACAAATGTGATAAGATGCATATGTTTGAAGAAGTTGCAATGCTTAGCCCTCTTTATTGTTGAATTTGACTTCAATCATGAAACCAATTAAGTTGGTATATGTTTGAAAGCATTGCAGGTCTATATGATGGCCTTGATTTAATTTGAATAATCAAATTAAAATAATTGGATTGTAGTACGTTATATGCAACTTTAATTGAAATAAATTGTGAGTCAACGACCACTATTTTGAAAGTACTTAGACTTTCATGAAGCACTCGATACGGATATTATCTAAAAAATAAATGAATATAACTATGAAAAAGTTGCTGAATCCTAAGTTCAATTGTAACCCAAAGATGTGGGGGTTATCATAAATGCTCGTGAACTTGAATGAAAAGTTTAAAACTTATAGATGCAACGTTACTAGATTGCATATGTATTCTTAATTGAGGAATTGTGGGGGTAACTCAGTTTAACAGTTACATTTACTTCTATCTTACAATCATAGAACGATACCTATAAAGGTGGAAAGATAGAAAACCCTTATACTAATTATAAGGATGATATATACTAAGTTTAAAGTGGATGAAATGGGTTGTAAAGCCGATTATGGCGTTTGTTTAGACATACAAGAACAATTGGAATATATGAAAAATATTCATAAAGTTCAAATGCACGGTAATGTTTCAATGATGATATTGAGTACCAATGATTCTAAAATTCACTAGTAAAAGTGATTGACTAGTATAGTGTTTGATAGCTTTCCTTCAATCATGTTTGGAAATTGATAAAGCTAATAAGAAGCATGTAGTTTCATGAAAGGATTTTTTGGTGGTGACAATTTGTATCTATTAAATGAAATCGATCGTTCACTAGCAATACTTGATAAGATACTAAGTCACATGTAATGGTAGGTCTAGACATATAAGTCATAGACATAATATCGTTAAACAGTTGATTTCAATGGTGTAAACTCGTGGTACCTTTAAAGAGATTTACTAAGAGAGATCAAGAATACTGCATATCGAAGGGAATGAGGTAAAGCCTACTACGTTAGATCCTTGTAATGGTAACCCTACCTTGTTGACTGGAGATCTCAAGATCTTGGTTTAAAGGTACAACTAAGTTATGATGATTCCATGAAACACTAAGGAAAATAGTTTCCTAACTCATTCCTATGATATTAAAGTATTTTCTGCAGAGTTGTAAGAGGTTAAGATAATCTTTTAATGAGTCCTATATCTTGATTAAGTCAAGTGGAGTAGGGCAGAATACTCTTAATAAGAGGTCACCTATGTGAGTGTGAAGTGGGACCGCTTCAATGAGAATTATTCAAGGCTTGAATTCTTTAAACACTCACAGAACCAAGAAGGGTTCGGAGCCAAAAAGAACCAAGTGGTGAGAACCATGAACGGTTTAGGAAAGACATCTGTTTGAGTATCGTTGTCTTGGCTTACACTAAAAGCTGAATGGTTCAAGATCACGTTCACCAATTAGCTGAGTAAGTTCGATGGTATTTCACTACGGGAAGTTCAAGGCCAGAAGCTACTATCCCCAATGCAATAGCTTTTCACTCTCTCTCTCTACTTGCATCACATTATAGCATTACATTTGCATACTTGAATTTCCATTCATGTGGGGGATTGTTGGAATTGGTTCAAAGAATTAACCAAAAATTGGAAAGGTGTTTAAAAGTGAAAAATGAAAAGGTGTGACTACGTGTCGACTTCGATCAAATATTCGGACTTGATCCGATAGTCAAATTATAAAAGTAAATAGACCAACTTATTCTACTCGTCGAGTAGATCGTCGTGGTATATTTGGAATCTCGAAATCAATTCCGAATGAATGAGAAATTGCGGTCCGAAATTGGAAGAATGAAGTGCTACAACTTTTCGAAAGAATGCAGGTTTTGGCCAAGTGTTACAACTTTTTGAAATGATGCATGTTTTGGCCCACACTACTTCATTTGTACCCTTTTTATATCTATAAATAGAACCCTATGGACATGATTTTGGGTACACCAATTGTATTGAGCATTCATTCTCCTCTTGCAATTCTCTCCTTTCTAATTCCATAGCATTTTCATGCATTTCCATGGAGAGAGGGAATTCTGTTCGAGTTCGATGATCGAAGTCATTTGGAGTGCTGCTATGGCTTGACATGGTTGTTGTATCTTGGGAGATGATTGTCGAAAAATCGTTAGCACTGATGCGGGGCAAATTCATCTTAAGGAAAGAGTTATACTCGTTCGGCCAATAGCATCACTTATATTTAATTTTTTCTGATTTCATTTCTACTTGATTTTAGAAAATGAGTAATTTTATTTATATGGTTTATGCAAGGTTCGATATGAAGAATCACATGTTTTAATTCAAGAATGAAAATTGTCAGATTCGATAATTATTGGTTAGTTTCTCAAACACCATTTCAGTAAGTCGAAACCTTGTTTCGATTTCGTGAACATAAACGGTATATTTTTTGTGAATAAAATATACACATAATTGGTGTATTCCCCAACACATATTAATTCGTCCTCTTCCCTTTTCTTCCTTTCTGGATGAATCTCACCAGTGTCCTTGTCTATTGTATCAGGAATTGACTCTAAATTTGGATCAAACATGTAGAAGATCTTTAATGCCGTCAAAAGGAATTTAAGTTTGTCTTTCCGTCTTATAAAGTTGGCACCATCAAATTTGTCCAAGCGTACTAAGTCTTGATTCATCATTTTGATTGTAGCAAGTGTAGATTCCGTCTCCATCACAGTAAATGAGAAAAATCATTTGAGATTGTTATCAAAATTACAGCAATGGAGAAAATAGAAGAAGTCAAGCTAAGGCTTGAACACGAAAAATATATCGCTGTCCTCAAATAATATTTGTCACATCTCATTATGCTTTTATAGAATTGAAATGACAAATAGTTTATAGAATTAAACAAGCCTTAATGAAGAACATCAAAAGTAAAAGGGATCTTCAGAATGAACAAGTTAAAATGAGGAATTTGATTATGTACAAAGACAAAATTTCTCTCAAAGTTGGATGTATAATACAATAAAATTTTCATGTATTTTGAGATAAACACAAGAAGTATTTATAGATTTCCCTCATTCCATATGAAGTGGTTCTAATATCAAAGCAATTATGTGCAATGTTCCATTAATAAACTACCAGAAAATTCGAAAAACCCAACCAACGATCATATTTTTACACCATGCGACCGCATATGCTTACCGCATATGCTATAATTATGTGGTCGCATAGATATAACCTTGCTTGCCTATGATTTCTCTGAAAGGGTATAGGCCATTATCATGGCCTTCAATTTCCCCCTTTTATTTTATTTATTTATTTATTTATTTATAATTCATCCATCCAAGATTTTGAACAACAAGATTTCAACATACAGAACCAAGAATAAATGTAATGGTCCGATAATGTGGAAATGGGGCCCGAGATGTGAAACCTTAACTTTCTAGGTCCTGTCCCGTGTTGTTGGGTCACATTTTTGTCAGACCACCGCTTTTCAAATTCATGATGCTTCCTCTCCATTTACAAATCCTTTATTTACAACGCAATGGGTAATTTGATATTCCTTCTCTTTTAAAAAAGTAACTTGAATTATAATGATATAGACATGGATCCCATGAAAGTTCAAAGTAGTGGGAGTTAAAAATCCAAATCACAATTCAACTTTGTACAATATTTTTATTGACTATCAAATTTTAAAAAAACATGTGAATGATCAACAAACTCATTAAAAAAATTAGATTGATGTGTCATCAACTAATAATATCACATTTGACTCGCCGTTTGTCACCTCGCGAGTCAGTGAATTTTTCTAATGGTGAGTTATTGAGTGATGGATGGGATAATGATTTGATAAGTTCAGCGACCATATATTATGCAAAGTTTAATGGCTATTCGATTTCGACATAGAATTGGACAATTGGACATTGAACTATAATTAAGAAACATAAATAAGTTAAATTACTATTTATTATATTGTTTAACTTGGTGTACAGTCCAATCTTGTCTAATAACAAATTTTTAATAGGTAATCAATTAAAAGTGAAAACCCAACTAGGAATAATGATTGAATGGCATAACTTGAAAAGAAATGGTGGAAAATTTGTAGTTGATTTCTTTGTGGTTGGTGCATAGATACATCATTATCTCCCACTAATGGCGGTGGTGTGCTAATTTTAAGTACTATGCAGATTGCAAAAGTGGAACAATATAGTGGAAACCCAACTCCCATTTTGAGTGTCATCATTATGCCTTAACTTTACAAGCAATTCCTATTACACCAACGTTAATAAACAAGAACCCAATATGAAATGTCTCATGAGATTGCATCTTTTTTCTCTCTCACACACATTCACGCACTTGTGGGTGTGTCTTAGAGAGAGATTCTTGCCAAAAAAAAAGTTGGGTGGAAACGCATTAGAACTTGCACTACTTGAAAACTTACTTTATTTTTGTGGAAGTGGAAAGAATAGGATGCAAAGATATGCTAAACTGGACCAACAAATTACACAAATGATGGATGGAGTTGGGGATATGGTGATCATGATCGACTCACTTTTTCTTTTTTCTTAAGTAGCATTTAGAATTTCTTTATGACTTTTGTAGCCGCAAAGTGTTTCGATAATTACATCCACTTAATTTGGTTTTAAACCCTGTTAATTTCACCCGACAAAAGTTAGTAGTGATGTTTGACTTGGATCAAGAAGATTTATGTTTAAAAGAAGATGATTTCCTTAGGTAGGGCACAATATTATTTAGCAATTGAAAGTGTTGGATGTTAAATCAAGGGATAATTAAGATCATAAATGTAGTTGGGGTGGACGTGGATTGAGTTGGATCGATTATGATCCAGCTCAAAATCAAAACTGACGCAAGTTATCGTCCAAACCGACGACCGAAAGGGATATTTATTTATGGGAAAAATTCATATCTAAGAGCTTAACTATGATTCATTTCAAAACTAAGAAATAAAATTTAAAATTTTATTTATGAAATAATTAATTAAAAAAAAAAAAATATATATATATATAATTCGATCACAATATTGAATTAATTAGTTACAAATTATTTATTGATCACAAATAAAAAAATTTATACGTCAAATTATTTCTCAATTATAAATCAAAAGTTTTATAGGCTACAAACTCAAAACTTTTATAGGTCACAAGTCATTTATTGGCTACAACTTAATAAATTATGAGTCATAATCACAATTTTTAGGTCACATATTACTCCGTCAGAGAAGTGTGAGGTAAACGATGTTGTGGCACTTAGATCAATGGTGATTTGAAAGTGGTGGAATTATTACTTGAAAGTGATGGTCTCCGGTGTGAGGAAGAGGGTAGAGAGACGACAATCTAAAAGTGGTGGTCTCCAACAATGGCGGTGATCCTTTGTGTGTGAGAAGGGTAGAGAGTGATGACGATCTGTAGAGGGAAGAGAAGGGAGATTGAAGAAGAGAGAGAAGATGATTTAGGTTTTGGATGGGGTTGGATTAGGTGAAGTAGGGTATATTAATTAATTTAATTTTATAATATTATTATTAAATTAAAACGTAGATTTATGATTTTTTTATAAACAAACTTTAAAGTTAGAAATTAATAAATCTGATTTCTCGTGTAATTTTCACTTTATTTATTTAGGCTGGTTCTATTTAGTTATGTTGGTTTGGGCTTGGGCCCAAAATTGTGAATTTTTTTGCTATAGGTTTGAGCTTGGATCCATTTTCAAGCATTATTTTTTTTGGGCCTGCGTATAATCATTTATGAGGAAATTAGACCGAGTACGACCCAAAAGCAATAAAATTGAATAATACACTTAGTTCATATTTTTTCATTAATCCTATGAATTAAAAGAAATTAATTCGCTAAAAAAAGCCCAAACTTGGTGAAAAGAAATCATTTTATCGAAATAACAAAATATTAACTCTCAATTGAAGAAAAGGGCCATTCCATCGAAAATCACCACCGATTAACAGTGCCACTATCTTTAGAGATTCGAACCATGGATGCAGAAAAGGTCGTCGCTATTTTGATCTTGTTTAGGTTTTTATGGAATTTTCGTTCTTCATACGTGTGTTGGGTGTAATATAGATTGTCATAGTAAATCCTAATTTCGATAGGTAAAAATAGCCTTGGCAGCCATTTTTATGGTTTTGGAGTTTTATTTCATGCAGCTATGCTAATTCACTTTTTTTCACCTTTATTTAAAATCATGTTGTGTTGCCATTACTGAATTCTTGTGTCTAAATTCCACCTCCAATTGATGAGATGAGCAAAGCCGGTGTCATTCCTTTGTGGAGTTTCTTGTGAAAGTGTGATTCACTTATAAAACACGACTCTTCGAGGGCTGGATTCGAAATTTGTTGAATTACCATCTACGTGGCATGCACTAATTGGTTGGTGCCGGTTCACTTGGATTGGGCTTTCTTGTGAATCATTTAAATTATGATTTAGCCAACGGCTGAGATTAGATCATATGGCCTATCTCCAATTTACAGTTTTTTGACTCTCTGGTTTTGTCAACCTGTAGTTTTCTCTCTCCAAAAAATACTCTTCATTCGTTCTATGATTTCAAGCCCTTTGGTGATCGGTCTTCGTGATAGTTAGCCCTTCTATTTTGTATTGCAGATCTGAAATAGTGGTTGTGATATGCGATGTTGTATAGTGGTTAAGGTTTTGGTTTTTCCTCTTTTATGTGGGTTATAGTTTTCTGATCTCGTAAAGGTATTTGATGTTTCCTTAGCCATAATCACAGTCCAATTTTAGTTCTCTGCATGACACACTCTCTGGAAGGCTAATTGGTGCACTAGTGGATTGGGTTGGTAGTTGGGCCCGGTTCGCCATGAAAGTGCAAACCGCAAGTGTATGGGTCGGGTTCAAGTAATAAAGTTGACTTTTTGAGTCCGAATCGATCCATCGAAGAGTGTTTCTTCCAATTACACAATAATTGATTCAAATTAACGATAGAAACATACACAATTAAAATATTTGAAGTTAGAAGTGAAAAGAAGATAGTTATAGACTTTAATTAAACTAACAATTGTGAAAGTGACAAGATTTTAGATTCTAAATATGTTGGAATTTACGATATTGCTTAACCGTTGTTTCATTAATATCTCAATAAACTGGAAATGTAAATCACTAAGTTATAATGTTAGACTTGATTTTTCAATTTTAGTTTGTTACCTCTCTCGAGCGAAAATAACTCTATTTGATTAGTTTTACCAACTATATCTCTATGTTGATAACAACACAACCAACCGCATTAAATCGTAGTGAAGATAACTCGATGAATCAGCTAGGGTTAGAAAACAACTTGGAGCATTAATTATTTTGGTTTAGAAAGCACAACAATCTTTCAATAATTGCACTAACTACCTAACCCAATCATCTATTGGCCAAATAAATGATGGAAATGTAAACACAATAAAAAATGCACAATAATAACGACAATTTTAGCATCAAATGGTAAATATATTGATATTAATGAAACTTTGGTCAAGTTAAATCATCCTAACTTAAACACTCAACCAATTACACAATAGAAATAGAACAAAGAAATGTAGACGAAATCCATTACAAAATGAGGGATATAATGAAAAGATACAAGATAATAGAAGAAATTAGTTCCTTGGATGTAGTTTTGAAGAAATGAAGGGTTGAAAATTTGAATCTTCCTTTGAAATCCCAAATCTTGCTTTGTTTCCTCATTCTTTCCCACTTTTTTCTCTCTCAAGCCTACGGTTTTAAGATGATGAAGAATGATCCTTGAAAAAGGATTCAATATGCATTTTAAAAAGGTCCCGAAAATCCGTTCAATTAATTGCAAAATAGTCCAGCCCTTTTAAAAAAAATAGCAAAACAAGTGCTTGGATTGGCAGCTAGGATGCCTAGGTGTCGCTACAGTGGCGGTTGCAACATGGCGCCTAGGCGTTGCTTTACTTCTTTTTTTTTTGCAACTTTGGTCCTCTGGATAATTGCGTGTCCAGCCCCTTAAACTATTTCTTGTCCATTTTAGTCCTCAAGTTTAACTTTACTTTCAATCACGCCCTCCAAAATTGCAACCCTACCTTGGGTCCCTAAACTTCTGACACTTGTACACTTTGGTCTCCAAAAGTTTTTTTTTTTTGGCACTTTTGATCCTCTTTTCCTTCCTTTAAGTTTCTTCTCCTCCAGTTTGGGATTTTGTCGTACAAAAGTCATAATTACACAGTTTTAAATAGGAATTCACTTAATTTCATCAATAATTACCTTGTTAAAGTACCTAGTGAGTGTGTAAAAACACACTTATCAAACACCCCCCCAAACTTAAGGTCTTGCTCGTCTTGAGCGAGATTAACTCAAAACACAATCATGCAATATATGCTAATAACAGCAATGTTAGATAAGTCGCCCAGGTTTTCATGAGTGTAAAGTTGTGTAATCAATTCACACATACTTTTGAATAATGCTACCAAAAATAATGTAAGCTTGTCCAATGTTTGATCGGTGTATGTGTGTACATAGTCACTTTTAATTATCATCTACGTTAGAAAACAATTATCAAGACGATTTTTTTTCCGAATTAGCTCCAACCCGATCCTTTGTGATCAAATATTTCCTTTCCTACTCGTGAAATTCACACCACAATATAGCAATTTTCTTTCTTTTCCCTAGTATAAAATCAACGATTGTATTTATTTCACTCTTTTCTTTTCTTGCTTGAATTTGGTTGGGTCTAACCTATGATGTCAACTCTAGTTATGTGATGATTCTTCACTAATTAGTGCTTTCACATTCAATTTTATACTAAGTAGTTCAAACACTAGTAATCTAAGCCCAAATATCAAATATAATTGCATCAAATCAATATCTTTTCCATTTTTTTTAATCAAATTTCATGTTTTACCTCACTCCCTTTAGCTTTCTTTTCGACAATTGTAGCGAGCTTTAGTTCAACAGCTCCCTTGTTGTTTGGACCAAAGGCTACTGGTTTTTGAGATACCTCGATGGACTTAACAACTCGAGTTAAAAGGCAACAAAGTGAGGTCTAAAATTCAAAACGTGCAATCTCATTCTTTTAAGCACAATAAACAAAATGGGATTTAGATTTCTAGCATATGGTCATTACGTAACTTATACTTAGCAAAAGACACTCCACACAATATTTTTTTTAACAAGCATGGAATCAACACACTTCTAGATAATATCCTTCATTGGTTCGCCTACTCTCAAACTTAAATTATAAAATGGTAGAGTGATAGAGAATAGGATATAAGTTTATGTGTAACTCACAACTTAGTTCTTCCAATTCAAAATTTTTTCCATCAATTAACCATTTCCACAACTAGACAATAATCCGTCATGACAATTATGCTCAAAGCAATATAAGGTCTCACATGGACAAGCAAATTTTCAAGATTGAGATAAATTGAACGGTTGGGCATAACTTATGAATTAATAACAAATTTAAACATCACATCAAATCATCAAAAGCTGACAAGGCTATCTAACACATCAATACCAAGACCAATATCTCATCAACATCCCCAAACTCAAATTACACATTATCCTCAATGTATACAAGAATAATATGAAGTAAGAAAAGATGGTTGATGACACTTCCCTGATTGAATGTTCGTTGAAGGATTCTTGCGATGAATTTTTGGCTCATGACCTTGTATACATTGTACCCCAAATTTGTTGAGATCCATTGGCAACTAGGGCTTAAAAAATTTTGATCTACAAAAGAATAGTATTAAGTTAAAAATGCAATAACAAAAGTATTAATCACAAATAACTATCAAAAGGGTATAATGGTAAGAGAATCAGGTTACCTCTGAACAATCGCTTTTTTTAAATCTCTAGCATGACTATAGGTCTTGATCACTCTGGGTTGGCAAGAAGACTGGATGACTTCTCTTTCAAAAGAACGTCTCCAAAGTATGGTTTTAATCGCTGCCCATTAACCTTGAAATTTCCCTTTTCCTCACGATAAAGTTCAACCACTCTATGTGGAAAGATTTTTGCGACGGTGAATGAACCCAACCATCTTGAGCAGAGCTTTCCAGGGGAGCAATCGGTGTTTAGAATTGCAGAGAAGAACTTGTTGCCCAACAAAGGACTTCCGCTTCACAATGTGTTTGTCATGTCATTTCTTTTCTTTGTAAATTCGATCATTCTCAAAAGAATCAAGGCGAAGTTCATTAATTTCATTCAATTGAAGCAAACTTCTCTCACCAACCATTTTGACATCAAAATTCAAAACTTTCACTGCCCTCGATGCTTGAGTTTGACTGGGAAATGACAATGTTTTCCAAATTGAAGATGGTAAAGAAACATACCAATAGGGTTTTTGAAAGCAGTGCGATAAGCCCATAATGCATCATTTAATTTCGTGGACCAATCTTTTCTTGAAGCGTTCACCGTTAACTCAAGAATCTTCTTCAACTCTCTATTCAAAATCTCAACTTGTCCCCTAGTTTGAGGATGATATGGGGTGGCCACACGATGTTTTACTCCATACTTGGTCAATAGTGAGTTGAAGAGGCGATTACGAAATGTTTACATCCATCACTAATCATAGCTCGGGGGTGGTATAGCGAGATAAAATATTTTTCTTTAAAAAATTTACTAACACTCAAGCATCATTAGTGGGTAAAGCCACTGAGGCAAAACTTTCTTTTGTTTACGATTCAATGTGTTGAATAAGAGAAAGTAGAAGGGAAATCAGCAAAACAAAAACATAGCTGGCAAAATGAGACTTTCGAAAATCGAAATCTAGTAGTTCGCCAACCTCTCTAACTAACATACGATAGAATTTCACTTCACGGCAGAAAGACAGAATTCAGACTGTAGGGAAGAATTTGTGTGTTATCAACCAAGGAGTGCCTGGTAGGATGTCGTGGGTGCCTACCACACACAATTGACATCCACCAAAATGTATTGATTTGAGAAGAATGAAGGAAAAAGGCATAAAAAAAATAATCTACACATCAACAATCTCCACATCCAATAAAGAATTCAAAGGCATTTCATTTCGGTTGGAGATATTATCGTTATGTTGGTATCTATCACACTTGGAGACAAGATTGTGAGCATTCTTGAATACTGTGGCCAATAGAAATTGGATTGAAGTAATTTTGATTCGATTTTCACAGCACCAAAGTGACCATCGTAGGGAGAGAAATGACATTGCTGAAGTATTTGCTCCATTTCATCTTCCAGCACACACCGCCTAGTGATTTGATCCGGTCCTTGTTGAATAACAAAGGATTTTCCTAAAAATAATGCTTAGTCTCAATGAAGAACTTTTTTCTCTATTGGTGAGAAAGACCTGAAGGAGTGATGTCACTACCGAAAAAATTCACATGATCTGCATACCATGGTGTATAAGTGGCTTGTAAAAGATGTATGATTTGCAAGAGTTGCTCATCGGGGAACACCTCATTTTGTCTATCATCTACCACTTCCTCGGCTTGCTCAAGCTTAGACAAATGATCAACAAGAACATTTTTAGTCCCCTTCTTATCACAAATTTCCAAGTTAAACTCTTGTAGAAGAAGAAGCAATTTAATAAACCGAGGCTTGGCATCTTTATTTTCTAACAAATACTTCAGGTCTGAGTGGTCTATGAAAACAATCACTTTCAATCCAATGAAGTAAGATCGAAATTTATCAAACGTGAATAGCACCACAAGCATCCTCTTTTTCATTAGTAGCATAGTTTAATTGAGCATCAATTAAGGTCCGACTAGCACAGTAGATGACATGCAAGATTTTATCTCTCATTTGTCCCCAAAATCACTCCAACGGCATAATCACTTGTGTCCCATATAGGCTCCAAAGGAAGATTCCAATCTGGGGCTACAATAATAGGAGCCGTGATGAGTTTCTCTTTAAGAGTGTTGAAATCATGGAGACACTCTTGAGCATGGAGACATTCTTGAGAGAAATTAATTAGAGTGTTCTTCTCAATTAAGGAGCAAAGTGGCTTTGTAATCCCTGAAAAGTCCTTGATAAACCTCCTATAAAATCTGACATGTCCTAAGACGCTTTATATACCTTATATCGAGATTGGTGGAGGTGATTTCTTAATCACTTGGATTTTGGCCTTGTTGACCTCAATCCTTTTCTGTGAAATTCAGTGGCCAAGTACTATGACTTCTTAAACCATGAAGTGGCATTTTTCCCAATTAAGCACTAAATTTGTTTTTTTCACGTATTTTTAATACGATATGAAAGTTCCTCAACATTCATCAAATGAAGCCCCAAAAATCGAGTAATCATCTATGAACCTCAATACATTTCTTCACAAAATCGAAGAAGATAACCATCATGCACCTTTGGAAAGTGGTGGGTGCATTGCAAAAACTGAAGGGCATCGTTCTATATGTAAATGTACCATATGGGTAAGTGAAAGTAGTTTTCTCCTGATCTTCCGGGGCTATTGGAATTTGATTATATTTTGAACACTCATCCAAAAAGCTATAATGAGAATACCTTGCCAATCTTTCAACCATTTGATCAATGAAAGGAAAAAGAAAGTGACACTTTTAGTAGTGTTGTTAACTTTGCAGTAATCAATTCATAATCTCCAACTGGTCACAGTTCTAGTAGGTATATATTCATTATCCTCATTTTCCAATATTGTGACACCTTTTTCTTTGGTACTACTTAAATAGTGCTCACCCTTGCATTATTTGAAGTCGGATAAATAATGCCCACATTAAGCCACTTTACCACCTTGGCTCTCACCACTTCTTTTATATTCGAACTCAACCACCTTTGATGCTCAACTAATGGTTTAAAATAATTCTCCATAAGGATTTTGTACATGCATAGTGAAAGGCTAATTCTTCGAATATCTGTAGTAGTCCAACCGTTGGTCTCGTTGGTTCCTTCAACACCCAAAGTAACTTCTTTTCTCAACTCAATTAAGGAATTGGAAATGATAATCGGAAGTGTAGATGAATCTCCCAAATAGGCATACCTCAAATGAGATGGAAGAGGCATTAATTCAAGTGTAGGTGCTTATTGAAAAGATGGTAGTGGTGGTGAAGAGTTCTATTTAGATACTTGAAGTATGGTGCCTTCTTACAAGAGCAAGAAGATGTAGCCTCCAAATAATGTCCTTTGTGCTCAACATCAGGATTCCTATTCTTGGTACTCAAATAATGTGCCAGACTTGTTTCTAGAGGATACTTAGAAAGCCCATAACGAGAAATGGCTACTACATGATCAACAACATCCACTCAAAGGTATGAATCAGATTTCGATGGATACTTAATGGCTTTCAAGATATTGAATGTAACTTGTTCACCTAGGACCCTTAAGATGAGCTGTCCCTTTTGCACGAAATCAAAGCCCCGACCAGTAGCGAGAAATGATCATCCTAAGATAATAGGGATATCATGTCCTCCATGTTAAGAATAATAAAGTCGGTCGAGAAGTTGAACTTGTCGACTTTAACTAGGACATCCTCAATGAAACCTCTTGGATAGTTGATAGATCTATCGACTAATTGAAAGGACACAGTGGTTGCTGTGGCCTCTAACAAGCCCAATTTCCTAAAAATCGACAAAGGCATCAAATTAATACTAACACCACGATCACATAAGCTCTACTGAAATTTAAATCACCAATAGTGCATGTAATAGTAAAACTTACAAGATCTTTGATTTATGGAGGCAATTTGTTTTGTAAAGTAGAACTGCACTTTTCTGTTAGCATCACCATCTCATGGTCTTCAAGTTTTCTTTTGTTTGAAAGAATGCTTTTCATGAATTTTGCATAACTAGACATTTGAGCTAAAGCATCGGCAAATGAAATGTTTATATGTAGCTTCTTGAACATCTCCAAAAATTTACCAAATTGGGCATCCAATTTATGCTTTTGGAGCTTTTATGGGAAGGGAATAGGAGGCACATAGGCCTTGAAGGTGTTGGAGCCTTTGATATTGATGGCTCCAGTTCATCATCCTTAATTGCTTCATCATTTGCATTCGTTTCTTCCACAACTTTCTTCTTCTTAAATGATTTTAGTAATTAAAGTAAATAATGGTTTATACATTTCTATTTTCCATTTCTATAGGAAAATAATTTTTGACTATTAGTACGAGCTTTGATAGACATATCTCTATTGACAATGTTGAAACACGACACACTTAAATCAACCGATATTTACCCAACACAATCAATTCTCATGTTACCCTTAAGTCAATATCCAAGAAACTCACCACAAACAATGTTTAATAAAACAAGTGAATCTCTAATTTGACCGCATAGCCTGTAAGAATCACCTCATTCCGAGAAGAGAAAGTTATGATAAAAATACTGACGACTACTTAGTTGTCACTAGCTACTCGCTCGAGCGATAGTTGTATCGGGCCAAACCCTAGGCCGCGATTTGAAGAGTTTTACGTGGCTTATGATACCTATTTGCCCCCAACTATAAATACAGAAGTCATGGATGATTTTTTAGAGGTTACTACATTGTGCCATCATTGAGAAACATTTTCATATTGTCTTTGAGAGATCCAATAACACAATTCAACTGGTGGAATCAATTATTCGTTATTGAGATCCGACAACTTAATTTTGGAAAATCATGACATCTTTGTAATCCGAAACACCTGGCTTCCTTAATTCATTGAGGAATAGACTCTCTCATTGGGAGATTGAGAGAGGTGGATTGAAGCGTAGTTACAAGCACAAGAATATGCAGTTCTTGTTGTTCTACTGGAAGAGACATTCATCATAAGACCAGAAGGCTGTAGGAGATAGCTGATTGGACTGTAAGAGGTAGATCAAGAAGTCTAGCAGGAGGCTAGAGGTATCTACGGTAGAAGGAGGTAGATCAGGAGGTCTAGTAGGCTAGAGGTATCTACGACTGTAGATTGTGAGACTGTAACAGTGGGTCTTGGTGGGTACAAGATTTGGAATTATTGTGTATTCTCTGAACTACGTATAGTGAAGGCAACTGACTTAGTCCCGGAGTTTTCCCATGTTGGGTTTCTCCTTCAACAAATTGTGTGTTCTTTATTGCTTTCTATTTTGCAAACTGCAGTATTCAAACATAGGGTAAATTTGATTGTATGCTTAGTTATCTAGAAACTAATTAAAAGTGACGAGTTGCTCTAATTAGAATAATATTCCACACATAAGGTCAAAGTAGTTAATTGTTTAATTGTCTATAACGTAAACTTGGTAATAATAAAATTTAAATTGATATTGTAGCTAGCTAGCCGATCTTCAAAGTGTTACTAGATCATTCTAGGCATCTTGCAAGTGGCATTAGAGCCTAAACACTTATCCTGACCTTATATTGTCTAGATGAGTACCCCATTAAGTGTGCCGCCCTATTTTGATGGGAATAACTATGCATACTGGAAAGCGAGGATGAGGGCATTTTTGAAATCTATGGATGAGAGGATCTGGTTGAATGTAGTTAACGGTTGGTCTATCTCGAGTACCACAGTTAATAATGTCGTCATCCCACCCCCATAAAAAATTGTATAAGGTTGAATTGGAAAGATGTAATTAGAATAGTAAAGCCCTTCATGCCCTCTTTATGGCAATTTTTCCTGAGGAGTTTAAAAGAGTGTCCATGTGTGAGATAGCAAAAGAAATTAGGGATATTTTAGAAACTACACATGAGGAAACACAGGTGATTAAGAATTAAAAATTGCAGATGCTGGCTATTAGGCTTGAAGAGATCAGGATGAGAGATGATGAGACCTTTGCTGTATTCTATGCAAGCCTAAATGACATTGTGAATTCATTTTTCAACATAGGTGAGTCTCGAGCCTAAGATAGTGAGAAAAATCCTTAGATCCTTACTCGAGTATTTTAGGCCTAAAGTCACGACAATTGAGAAAAATAAGGACAGACACTATCAAGATCAAAGTGCTAGTTGGATCCATCTTGACCTATGAGCTGACGGTAGGCAACCCAGCTACGGAAAAGTCCTTAGCCTTGAAATCTGTGAGAAATAAACTGACTGAATCTTCTTATTTAGATTCTCCCAATGATGAGGAGTTGGTCTACCTAGCTAAGAAATTTTGTAAAATATTCAGGAATAAAAAGAGGTTGCAAGAGAAATCGAGAGGTGGCCCGAATGAATTTAGGGGAAGATTCAAATATGTGAGGTACCATAACTGTCAAGGTATAGGTCATGTTAAGAATGAATGCTCTAGTGCTAAGAGATTTAAAGAGAAGGCTATGAATACTGCTCTCACTGATGACGAGTCTAGCTCGGACAATCAGAGTGAGAAATCTACTCGTGAGGAAAGTCTAATAGGAGGCTAGAGGTATCTATGTTAGCAAGAGGCTGCAAAAGGTAGATCAGGAGGTTTAGGAGGCTAGAGTTATCTATGGCAGTAGATCGTAAGACTGTCACAGCGGGTCTTGGTGGGTATAAGATTTGGAATTGCTATGTATTCTTTATTGATCAAGAGAATATAACAGCTGTGTGTTCTTTATCGCTTTCCGTTTTACAAATTGTGATATTCAAACATAGGGTAAATTTGATTGTATGCTTAATCATCTAGAAACTAATTAAAAGTGATGAGTTACTTTTATTAGAATAATTCCGCACATAAGGTCGAAGTAATTAATTGTCTAAAACGTAAACTTAGTAACACTAAAATTTAAATTGATATTGTAGCTAGCTAGCCGACCTTTAAAGTGTTGCTAGATCATTCTAGGTTTCTCACAGAATCAAGTACGTCTGAGATGCCCTTGGCTCATATATTTGTATATTTATCTGGATTAGAACATTTGGCTTCATATTTTCATATATTCTCCATAACCTTTTTGTTGTTAAGTCAACATTGTTTCTTTTGCTAGTTTCATTATATTGAGTTTATATAATTGATTTATTTTATTTTATTCATCTTTCTGCTTGCATTGATACTTGTTATTTCTAGGAATTTTCAACATTATCAACATGGCGTTTGATGTGGAGTTATTTGGTGATTTTTGACATTAATGATAAAGATAGAATAAGACAAGTGAGAAGAACTAAACTATATACTTACATTGAATGTGTCCACATGTCTACAAGATCATGCTGATCGAGTTGAAGAAGTTTTACAAGTAGGGTTGGGAGAATTAAGGAGTTAGACGGTAGAAATGCCATAAAAAAGGTGATTTAAAAAAGAGCACATACGGTGAAACAGAAGTCTTTAAGAGATTGTGATGCCACAATCCTAGCTCACTTAAGTAAAAAAATGCAGAAAAGAGTATATTTGGCAAAAGAAAGAGGGCTTTAAGCGGTACGGGTGACCAAGTCTAGGTCTTCAAGTATAAAAAAAGTGTCTTGGTTAGGTTCAATCAAATATCAGTATAGCAGTTGTTCTTATGTAGCTGTTACATTATGTCTGCAAGTCTAAAAAATGTACCTAGGAAAGGGTTTTCCTTAGCTGAATAAGATATGCATTGCAAGTCAATCTCTCGTTTTTTTGGAGCTTTTACCCTTGTTAAGGGATCGTGTCCCTATATGCTTCAATATCATACCTTCACTTCTTGTCTTTAGCTTTTATTAACTTGGCTGCTTATGAGCTCTTCCCTCAGGTTATTTGACTTGAGTGACAAGAGCTCCACACTAGAGCAACACAAAAATTGCATCTATATATCGGATTGTTTTACCCCATTTGTATCTCATTGGCTTACTTCGCTAGGATTTGTATCGGTACATCATTCTATTAGATTTGCTTATGTATCTTCTGTTGGGTACGACTCACTTATACTCCAATCTAATGCAAAGATCAGTTTCTTGTATTGGTTTTTGAGTCCCCGGTTGATTGCCCAACCATCTTGGTGGTCGAAAAATAACCGACATTTTAGACCTCGGGACAATCAAGCAAGCTCATCAAGCCTCATTACATAGATATCAATATTAATCACATGCATGGTTGACATGGAATTGTTCTAAAATTTTTGTTATCAACAATGAAGACAGAGAATAAGTTGTAAGAGAAAAGAAACCATGTAAGCTGACCAAGTTTGCATTGACATATATATAAAGGGTCAGGCTGAGCGTATTGAAAAGAGTTGGGCAAGTAGGCCATGTTGGAGAATACGTGATGCCAACCACAGCCTCCAACAATCATCTTTTATTCCATGTTTCTTCTTCGACTTATTGGATCAAAACGGTTATATCATTTGGATCTATTGTGGAATACCTCCTATTATTTCAAATTGACTAAAACCCCCATACATGACCTTTGAGGTGTGAACTACCCTTTGCTGTCCAATTCCATTACTTTAGATGTTAAAAATAGTAAATGTGAGCAAAATTAAAAGGAAATAATTGTAATTGTGATCCAAAACTTTTTTTTTCATTTTTATATAGATTGTACCACCAACAATCCTAAAACTTTAAAATTTCATTTCCCCAATTTTAAAAGAGTAAAATTACAAATCTATATTATTTCATAGAAAATAATTAAAATAAAAAATAAAAAACCAAAAAGAGAAAAGAAAAATTTGCACCCCACTCCATCTTCTTCCCCAACCCCCTTTATGATTTCCAATTGGATATTCTGGCCCCACCCCAATTGAAACCTATGTGTAAGGGTAAATGACGTCTTCCAGTAAATGAATCTTACATATTTCCATCCAATAACTGAACCACATTGGACACAGAAAATGTCCCAACTGTGTGCGTTCCCGTCATCATCCTCCTTTCTTTTTCTCCGAAAGTGACATTCACTCTGTGAAGGAAATAAAAGCAATGTAATGAATATATAACTTATTTGAAACATAAAATTTCCCCCTTTTTTTTAACTTTCCATTACACTCATCTTTTCTACCCTTGCGTGCATCCATGTGAGTGAACATGAATGTTTCCTCATTTCTTTCTTTTCCATTCATGGGTGTGTTTGAGCATATAAATTTGAATGATTCCTGAGTCCAAATTTTCTTCTATTAGCGTGTGCTTAAGCACTTGACATCAATAATGTGTCCAAATTTTCTTTGCCTGCAGACTCCAAACCATATTTCACTACATTGGCTTGCATTGACAGATTAGACAAACCAACTAGTATTTTTGAAGCTCCTACAGTCATTTAAGCATAATGTTTATAGTGAATGACTCGACAAGATTTTAAAGCTTAAAATTGATTCTTATAACAATGGTAAAGAATCCATGTGAGAAACTAAAGACCACTATCTTGGTTGCATTGTTAATTTCATTAGGCACATATGAGAGTCACCGGGAATTCTCTTATTGGAATGTCTATTTTTTTTTTTAAGTTGTGAAAATGTCTTATAAGGAATATTAAACACTGCTATCAAAGCTATATGTTCTACGGCAAATAATTTGAATTTAGTGATCTAAGTAACAAATCCAGTGGACTTGTGTGGATATATTATTGAGACTTGTTAACAAATCTAATCAAGTAGTTATGCGCGCTAACACCAATATATGTCAAAATATGAAGTAGCGATCGCAATGCAAGATGAACACAATAAATTTGGCAGAAGAATAGAGAATTCACTATAATATGAAAAAAGAATACAAAGATATTGTATTTTCTATATTGTCTAACTTATTAGGGTACATGTCAAACCCTCATAAGAGTCCTAATGATAAAAATAACTCCAAAAAATGATGAAATAAAGAAAACTTTTTTTAAAGATAAAAATAACATCAGATTTATAAGAGATAAATCTCTAATCATTCCCTTTTCATAAGAAAGTTTGAGTGATGGCAAGTTAAAGTACCCAAATCTCTTTTGCCAAAGCGAAGTTTCATTGGCATTACTTCTATAAGCATGTGAACAAAGACAAGAAGGCCAATTTAGTGCAAAGCTGTGATTTTTCACTCCAACATTAAATAACTCCGCTCCAAACGAATCATAAATCTTAAAACGTTTATTTTTAAACATCAATCAATATCCTTTATCCATCATTTGAGCCACACTTAAGAGATTTTGATCTAAATTTGGTGTTACAAGACATTTGAAATAAGCTTAGTATTTTTAATTGTATGCGTAGCAATAGTCCGTTTACCTTCAACGTTAACATCTTGTGCATTTCCCATCTTTAATTTGGTCTTGACTGAAATGTCAAAAGCAGTGAATAGATTGGCATCAAATGTCATATGATTGGTGCACCCACTGTCAATATACCAATATGTGCGCTCTTATGGTTGTGATTGTTGTGAAGTCATAAGCAAGTGTTCTCTTCTTGCTTGTCAGTAAAATGAGCTGTTTGAACTTGTTTATCTTCTTAGCCTTGTAAAGTTCCTTGATTTTGTTTTACCCTGCAGTACCTTTCAATGTGCCAAAATTTTTACGGAACCTGCATTGCTTCTTGCCTTGTGTGCCAACAATAGTTTTCCTAGTGGTTTGTTCTATTGCAAATTTTGCAAGGTGGATATTTTCCTCTTTAGTCAACTTCTTTGGTGGTAGCCTCAACACCTTTACCTTTGTCATTTTTTTTAAGCAAGTTGGTTCCCTAAATGTTGATTTCTTGTAGGAAATATATTTACTTTGTGCCTCATTTGGAAAGCTTCTTCAAGGGACTCCTCACTTCTTTTACTAGATCTTTGTTCATATGCTTGTAGACCCAATAAGCTTTGTCACTATCAACTTGCTAAGGTCCTTTGCTTCTTCAATTGTTGAAATTTTTTATTCAAACTTTTCAGGCAAACTAGTTAAGATCTTTTCAATTATTCTTTGATCATAAATTTTTTCTTCGTGAAGCTTCATCTGGTTCACAACTTCTATGAGTTTTGAAGAGTACTTCTTAACAAAATGTGTCATCTTCAGCATCTCAAATTCTCTCCTCAACATTTGCAGCTTCACTATTCTAACTCTTTATGTGCCTTGAAACTCCACCTTAACAAATTCCATACCTTTTTTGCTATAGGTGTAACAACAATTCTTGGAAAAATGTTCTCAAATACAGCAAAACGGATAAAAGAAAGAGCATTATAGTTTTTGGTGAACTTTTTTTTTTTTTTTGTATTGTATTCTTCATTTGCAAGCTCAAAATCCCATTCTTCTATTTCCCATAGATCATAAGCCATCAAGCAAGCTTTTGTCTTTCCTACCAAAAATCATGACTTTCTCTAGTGAAAATGGAAGGAGCAAACAGGAGGTGTAGGCAAAGAAACACTTGTTGCCATGAAAACTATTTTCTCGGGACCTTAAGATCATAAAAGCTCTGATACCATGTGAGTTTTTGAATGGAGAAGAGTTTTCTTCTGTTGGTACTACTAGAACGAGAAAAATTGAGACACAAAAATGTAGATAATTCTATGTTTCATTTAAAAATTTTCTTGATACATACATATACCCTTGATCAGTTTTCAACCACTCTACCCGCTACATAAGGCTTCACATTTCTTACACCATATATTTTTCCAAAACTATAGACAACTTTTTACTTAAAGTTAAAACCATATATAACAAAAGGTCAGTGCATCAATAAAAAGTTATTGCCACTACAAGAAATGTAGTTTTGCCGACATTTATTTATGGCTTGCAAATAAGGCATGCTATGAAAATAAACTATTTATGGCATGCATTAAATGTGTGCCATAATAATTCAAATAATTAAAGTATTTATGACATATATTTCAGGCACGCCATAAAAGCTGGATATTTATGACATAATTCTCAAGCGTGCCGTATATATTGATAAAAAAAATTATTTCTAATTTTTAAATTTTCAAATGAATGAACTATTTATGGTATGCGTTTATGTATGCCATAAAATAAAATTTATGGTATACATGTTGCAGGCTGTAAAAATATAGGATAAAAATGGGATTTTTACAGCATGCATTTGTATAAGTTGAAAAAATTTTTACGGCAACTTTTTTTTCCTTTTCATTTTCTTTTCTTATCTTCCCCTTCCCCTTCCTCTTTCCCTTTTCCCTTTTCCTTCAAATTCTGCCAAAATAATTCATCCATTTTTATCAAATTCCTAACCCTACTGATATGATCCAGGAGTCGAGCCCGATGAAGGCAAGTGCGAGACGAGACCCGTTGATAGTCGATGGCGGACCAATGACGCGATCAAGGGCAAAGCAAGTGAAACAAGTGATGGGATTGCTTGTTCAAGAAACCATTGGTGGAACCATGTTCGGGACTCAAAATGGAGCAACTTTCATGTTCGGGTCGAAAGCCGAATCAACTTGGATCAATTTGTTATCAAGCGACGAAAGTGGAGGCTGAAGACAACACCATGCGGCCGCACAGGCAAAACCACATGCGGCCACGCACATGCATACCAAAAACCAAAAGTGCAATTTCAATTGAACCATGCGATCGTATGGATTTACACCATGCGGCCGCACAGGCCAAAAATTTGGCGAATTTTTCAATTTTAGCAATTTCCCATATTTTGTTAGATTTTGATTCTTTTCCATATTTTGGAGATTATTCTCGACTTTTGCACGATTTTTACCTAGTTTTTAGGTTTAGTATAAATAGGAGTTTCCATTCAATTGTTAAAAACCTTTGACATTATTGATATTGAATTAAAGTGAGGCGTATTGTCTTCTCTTCATCGTTCTTCATTGAACAATTTCAAACTTATCAAGTGATAACTTGTGGTGTTCAAACAACCGGATTTAATTCTTGGATTGCGTGATCAAGGGGTCTTTCAAGCGTCGTTCTTGTTGGGTTTTTTGGTTCGACTTTCTTTTGGGTTAATCCTAAACTCTTGGATTAATTTGACTTTCTTGGGTTCATCAATCTCGTTGTGAGTTTCGTAGTCAACGTAGCTACGTGGTTTGCATCAGTTGGTATCAGAGCTTTGACTCCAAATTAATTGAAGGTTATATCTTTTCTTTATTTGTTTGGGTCGTTAATTTTTCTTTCTTAGTTTTCCTCATTCTTGTTTTCTTTTCATCATTTTGCTGAGTTGTTGGTAGCTTACTCACCTTCTTTCATCAAGGAAAAAAAGGTACAAAACGAAAAAAAAAGGTTATTGTACATTCGAGTTACTGCTCATCTCGAAGTATTGTTCACAAAAAATAAAAAAATATATATATATATAAATTTTTTTTGATATCATTGTTTGATTTTGTTTTTTTCCTACCAATAACAATTCCTACATTGTGTTTGATTTTTGGGATATTCAATTGGGTTCGAGTCTGTCATTCTTCTTTTAAGTCTATTCACATATTCGTGTCAAAACATTCATCTATTCCACTTATTCAAGTCCTTTGAGTCTCGTGGTCTTTGATTAATATTTGATTTGTTTGAATTGCCGGTAAAATAATTGATTTAGTTCACTTGGTTCTTTGAAATGTTTGAAGGGAGACTTTGAGTGGTAAAAGGCCGAGTGGTGAGTTTAATAGAGGGAAAAAGCCATAGTGAGTGTTTTCCGAGTGAAATCTTTGTGAGGCATAAAAAAATTGTGTGATATGATGTCGGAAAGAGAAGGTTCTAATTTAAGCCGAAACGGTAATGACAACAATGCATCGGAGGACATGATAAGGAGGTTTGAAAGGGTATTTGGTAATGTTAGGGTGAAGGTGGATAGGCAAGGGGAATGGATGGTGCAAATGGGTATTACAATTGCTAATCTTAGCCGGGGACAAGTGGAGATGTCTAATGCTAGGGAGCCGGGTAGGCATGAATCTAAGAGAGGAAGGCGAGATGAGTATCGTAGTGATGAGGATGATTTTGATGAAAATGACATTGATGTGGGTTGAGCGAGGCATAGGGGCAATAGGATGGAAAGACAGGGTATGAATAACTTGAGAGATGAAGTAGATGGAAATTTGGGGAGTATTAAAATGATTATTCCGCAATTTAAGGGGAGAAGCGATCCGGAAGCATATTTAGAGTGGGAAAGGAAGGTTGAGATGATTTTTGAGTGCTATAATTATTCGGAGGAGAAAAAGGTAAAATTGGTGGTGCTTGAATTCGTGGATTACGTGATATCTTGGTGGGATCAAGTACTTACATCACGACGTAGGGGTCGGGAAAGGCCAATTAGCACTTGGGATGAGTTGAAGATGTCGATGAGGAGGAGGTTTGTTCCGAGTCACTATTATAGGGAAATCCATCAAAAATTGCAAGGTTTGTACCAAGGATCGAAAAGTGTAGAGGATTATCACGAGGAGATGGAAATTCTTATGATTCGAGTGAATGTGGAGGAAGATCGGGAAGCTACCATGGCACGGTTCTTGAATGGGTTAAATCGAGATATTGCAAATGTTGTAGAGTTGCAACACTATGTGGAAATCGAGGACATGTTACATGTGGCAATGAAGGTCGAGAGGCAATTGAAGAGGAAGGGGACGTCTAGCCAACCGTTAGGTACTTTGGCTTCTAATCCAACATGGAAATCGAAGTGGGATGACAACAGCAAAAAAGGGCTGCACCTAGAGGTAAAAATGATTGGTAAAAGGGCAAGGATGAAAATGCTAGCAAATCAATATCAAAATCGGAGGCACAACCGTCGCGCAATTGGGACATCAAATGTTTTGGGTGTTTGGGAACAGGGCATATTGCTTCTCAATGCCCAAACAAACGGGCGATGGTGTTATGGGGTAATGGAGAGATTGTGAGCGATAGTGATGGCGAGTTTGATGACATGACGGCGTTGGAGGGTGTTAGTGAAGAAGAAAAAGTTGAAGGGCCGGTTGGGGATCTATTAGTCACAAGGCGAGCTCTCACTACTCACATCAAAGCGGATGACTTGGAGTTGCAACAGGAGAACACTTCCACACTCGATGCCACGTCAACAGTACGGTATGTAGTGTTATAATTGATGGTGGTAGTTGCACTAATGTAGCTAGCGTATCTCTTGTAGAAAAGTTGGGTTTAACATTGTTGAGACACTCGAGACCTTATAAATTGCAATGGTTGAATGAGAGTGGCGAGGTGAGGGTGAATCGAAGGGTTTTACTTAATTTGTCAATTGGGAGTTATAAGGACGAGTTAGTGTGTGATGTGGTGCCAATGCAAGCAGGACATATTTTATTGGGGCGACCATGGCAATACGATAGGAAAGCTATGCATAATGGGTACAAAAATCGATATAGTTTCATTAAGGATGGAAGGACCATTACTCTTGTACCATTAACACCGACGTAAGTCTATGAGGACCAATTAAAATTGAGAAGTGAGGAAGAGAGGAGAGCAAAAGAGTTAGAAAAAATGAGAGCAAATAGTGAGTCGGAGAAAAAGAGAGAAAATGTTGAGATAGCCATTAGAGAGGAAAAGAGAGAGCAATCACAAGAGAGAAAAGAATGAGAGTGCCCCGAGAGAAGAGAGAAAACACGAGCGAATTTCTTTGCAAAAGAGAGTGATTTGAGGAGGGCGGTAGTTGAGAGAAAAGAGATGATCTTGTTCGTTTATAAGGAATCACTCCTCAATTTTGAGTAAACTAACCCATCCCTCCCAAGTTGGGCTAAGTCTTTGTTGCAAGAATTCAATGATGTATTTCCGGAGGATGCCCAAGTGGATTGCCTCCTATTTGAGGCATTGAACATCAAATTGACTTCATACTCGGAGCTGTAATTCCAAATCGACCGGCTTATCGAAGTAATCCCGAGGAGACTAAGGAGCTTCAAAGGCAAGTGGAGGAATTGATGAGCAAATGATACGTGAGGGAAAGCATGAGTCCTTGTGTGGTACCGGTTTTGCTTGTACCAAAAAAGGATGGAACATGGCGAATGTGCGTGGATTGTAGGGCTATCAACAACATAACGGTAAAGTATCGTCACCCTATACCTATGTTAGATGACATGCTTGATGAATTACATGGTTCTTGCATATTTTCTAAAATTGATTTAAAAAGCGGGTATCATCAAATTCGTATGCGGGAGGGTGATGAATGGAAAACGGCTTTTAAAACTAAATATGGTTTATATGAATGGGTGGTTATGCCGTTTGGACTCATAAATTCACCTAGCACTTTTATGCGTTTAATGAATCATGTTTTACGTGCTTTTATAGGAAAATTTGTTGTGGTTTATTTTGACGACATATTAATCTATAGCAAAGACCTAGGAGAGCATTTGGAACATTTAAAATGTGTGTTAATTGTTTTAAGGAAAGAACAACTCTATGCTAATCTTAAGAAATGCACATTTTGTATGGATATAGTTATATTTCTTGGATTTGTGGTTAGTGCTAGTGGGGTAGAAGTAGACAATGAAAAGATAAAGTCTATTAGAGATTGGCCGACACCTAAAAGCATAACGAAAGTTAGGAGTTTTCATGATTTGGCTAGTTTTTATAGGCGATTTGTGAAGGATTTTAGCACTATCATTGCACCACTCACGGAAGTAGTTAAAAAGAGTGTAGGTTTTCACTGGGTGATGAACAAGAACTTGCATTTAATACTATTAAAGGTAGATTGTGTGAAGCACCTATTTTGGCATTACCTAATTTTGACAAAACATTCGAGATTGAGTGTGATGCATCAGGAATAGGGATTGGAGCAGTTTTAATGCAGGATCGAAGGCCTATTGCATACTTTAGCGAGAAATTGAGTGGAGCTGCTTTAAATTATCCTACATATGACAAAGAACTTTATGCACTTGTTCGAGCTTTGGAGACTTGGCAACATTATCTATGGCCGAAGGAGTTCGTAATACACACCAATCATGAGTCACTAAAGCACTTGCGAGGACAAGGTAAATTGAACAAGAGGCATGCACGGTGGATGAAATTCATTGAGACCTTTCCATACGTCATTCGGTATAAACAAGGTAAGGAAAATGTGGTGGCGGATGTATTGTCGCGAAGATACGTATTGCTAACTACTCTTGATTCTAAGTTACTTGGGTTTGAACATATTAAGGAATTGTATAAAAAAGATGTTGAATTTTTGGATATTTATTTGTCATGCATAAAAGGGGCGGTTGATAGGTTCTTTAGGCATGAGGGGTATTTATTTCGGGAAAATAGGTTATGTGTTCCTAATTGTTCTATTCGAGAGTTGTTAGTAAGGGAGGCACATAGTGGTGGATTGATGGGACACTTTGGGGTTCAAAAGACTTTAGATGTATTGAAGGAGCATTTTTATTGGCTTAAGATGAAAAGTGATGTTGAGCGAATTTGTAGTCGATGCATAGGTTGTAAAAAGGCTAAATCTAAGGTTTTACCACAAGGTTTGTGCACACCTTTACCTAGACCTAGTGAGCCTTGGGTTGATATATCGATGGACTTTGTTTTAGGTTTACCTAGGACTAAGAGAGGTCGGGATTCTATTTTTGTGGTTGTAGATAGGTTCAGCAAAATGACACATTTTATACCATGCCACAAAACTGACGATGCCACGAACATTGTTGACTTATTCTTTAAAGAGATTGTGCGTTTACATGGGGTTCCTAGAAGTATAGTGTCGGATCGGGATATCAAATTTTTGAGTCACTTTTGGAGAGTTTTGTGGGGTAAGTTAGGCACTAAGTTACTATTTTCCACAACTTGTCACCCACAAACAGATGGGCAAACGGAGTTAGTGAATAGGACTATGATACAATTGTTACGGACAGTAATCAGTAAAAATTTGAAGAGTTGGGAGGAGTGTCTACCATTTGTTGAATTTGCATACAATCAAGCAGTTCACTCTACTACGTCATATTCTCCATTTGAAATTGTATATGGTTTTAATCCACTAACTCCTTTGGATTTAATTCCTTTACCTGTGAATGAACGTGGTAGTTTAGATGGCAAAAAGAAGGCAGAATTGGTTAAGTCACTCCATGAAAAGGTAAAAGCGCAAATTGAAAACAAAAGTAAGTTGGTTGCGTCGCAGGTGAACAAAGTTATGAAGCGCATGACATTCGCGCCAGGAGATTGGGTTCGGGTGCACCTTAGGAAAGAGCGGTTTTCGGAGCAAAGGAAGTCCAAGTTGCAACCCCGATGGTCTATTCCAAGTGATCGAAAAGATAAATGACAATGCTTACAAGTTGGACCTTCCAGGTGAGTACAATGTTTCGGCTACTTTTAATGTATCTGATCTCTCTCTGTTTGATGCAGGTTCAGATTCGAGGATGAATCCTTTTGAAGAGGGAGGGAATGATATGATCCAAGAGTCAAGCCCGACGAAGGCAAGTGCGAGATGAGAGAGACGAGACCCGTTGATAGACGATGGCGGACCATTGACGCGATCAAGGGCGAAGCAAGTGAAACAAGCGATGGGATTGCTCATTCAAGAAACCATTGATGGAACAATGTTCGGGACTCAAAATGGAGCAACTTTTATGTTCGGGTCGAAGGTCGAATCAACTTGGATCAATTTGTTATCAAGTGACGAAACCGGAGGCTGAAAATAAACTTGTGCGACCGCACAGCAAAACACATGCGGCTGCACAGTGGCATACCGAAACTTTAATTGGAATTTTTGTTGAACCATGCAACTACATGGAAATACACCATGCAGCCACACAGGCCAAAAATTTGGCAAATTTTCCAATTTTGGCAATTTTCCATATTTTGTTAGATTTTGGAGATTATGCTCGACTTTTGCACGATTTTTACCTAGTTTTTTGATTTAGTATAAATAGGAGTTTCCATTCGATTGTTAAAAACCTTTGACATTATTGATATTGAATTAAAGTGAGGCGTATTGTCTTCTCTTCACCGTTCTTCATTGAACAATTTCGAACTTATCAAGTGTTAACTTGTGACGTTCAAACAACCGGATTTAATTCTTGGATTGTGTGATCAAGGGGTCTTTCAAGCGTCGTGCTTGTTGGGTTTTTTTGGTTCGACTTTCTTTTGGGTTAATCCTAAACTTTTGGATTAATTTGACTTTCTTGGGTTCGTCAATCTCGTTATGGATTTCGTAGTCAACGTTGCTACCGGGTTCGCATCAAAACTTAATGTTCAACAGAAAGCATTTTTGATAGAGAATGTGAGCTCAATCATTCAACAAAACACTCCACCTAAATTCAAAGATCCTGGTTGTCCAACAATTTCTTGTCTGATTGGAAATAATAGGATAGAACGTGCTTTGCTTGATCTTGGTGCTAGTGTTAATCTATTACCTTTTTCTGTGTATGAGCAACTTGGTTTGGGAGAGCTTAAACTAACAGCAGCAACACTTCAACTTGCTGATCGTTCAGTAAAAGTTCCAAGAGGGATTGTAGAGGATGTTCTAGTTCAAATTGATAAATTCTATTATCCTGTTGATTTTATAGTTTTGGACACACATCCTACTTTAAATTCAAATGCACAAAGACATGTCATTTTAGAACGTCCCTTTCTTGCTACTTCAAATGCGTTGATAAATTGTAGAAATGGTATCTTGAAACTCTCTTTTGGAAATATGACAGTGGAAATGAATGTTTTTAACATTTGTAAGCAACATGGAGATGAAGATGATTTGCATGGAGTAGATCTTATTGAACAACTTGTTGATGATCAATTTATCACTACATCTTCATATGATGCCCTTGAATTTGAATTCAATGATAATTCTAAAAATTCGCACAGGATTTCAATTGTTCAAGAGCCAAAGCTCGATTTGAAACCATTTTTTGAGAATTTCTCTAGATTGGAAGAATTCGTTGCTATACATGATTCTAAAGATTGATATCATTTTCTCATTATTTTATTTTGTATGTTTCTTTTCAGTTTTATAATGTTGTGTGTTTGTTTTTGGTGTGTTTCTTTTACTGTTGTTTTTTTTTCACTAATGAAATTGAAGGATCATTTAGGCCAAGTTTATGTAGACTTTCCAGGTAAAGCTCAAAACTCGTCCCTTTGTTCAAAATTTTGCTCCAAACTGTCCTTCATATATTTTGCACATCTAATCTTTACATTGAGGACAATATTTCATTTTGTTGGGGGAAAGGAATCAAAATGTTCAAAAAAAAAAAAAGTTCTTACCGACCGATGATAATATTTGAAATTGTTTTTATATTATTGTGACTAGGGGATGCTGCTTTGATTTAGTTTAAACTTGTTCATGTTAGATTGATCTACATTGAGCACAATAATCATGAAAATCACATATTATTTAGATTGGATCAATGGGTAGAATATGTAGAATTAACTATGACAGAAAAAAATTCCAACTAAACCAATTCTAGGATAGTTTGGGGTAGTTGAGCTGTTGTGGGGAGACATTGAGATAGATGTGGATTTCATGTGTGCTAAATTTTGTGTGGATTGCTTAAGACCAATGAGACGATAATTAGGTGAAATCTTAAGTTAAAGATTGATTTTCGATAATAAGTGTTTAATGAGGGGCATTGCACTAATCATTGCATAGAAGAGAAAAAGCTGCCATGTTGTGAAGCTACCCTAAAAGAGCCCAATGAGGACAATTATATACATAAAAAGAGATAGGCTAGTGCATGAAATAGAATATGCACGACAAACTTGAAAAAAGCAGGCGCATGAAACAAAAGACGCACTACATGCCTTGATTAAGTCCTAAACACTTATTTTAGAGAATTAGACCTTTGATAAGGGATTAGTAACTTAGTTGATTCTTGAAGGTTGTATCAGTCAAAATTAAGGAGAATCCTTATTTATTGATGTGTTAAATTAGTAAAATCTAACCAAACTAGATAGGGTGAGTAATAGTATATAAATTTAACCATAAATCACACCTTAGGAAAATAGTTACAAAATCAAGTTTGGGGGTGTGCATCCAACGAGAGAAGAGAGAAATAGTTGACCATTGAGGGTCGGAATGAGTCCAATTTGAAAAAGTATGTGATTGAATTGATTATGCACACACACATATTGATTGAGCATTGGACAAGTTAGACTATGTTTTGGTAGCAAACCTTAGAAGAATTTTGATAAGCAATTTCAAATCCTAAGGCAAATGCGACAAGCTATTTCATTTGAACTATTTTTGAATTTTTATTGCTAGAGACTAGCAATATCTTGGTTGGGAAGTGTGATTAGTGTCTAAAAGTGCTTCAAAGATATATCATTTACAAGGCATTTTACATTCACTTTGTTTTAAAACACTAATGTTAGTCTTTAATTTCAATTCTCTTGCCGTAAATTCAATTTCCACAAATACAGGATTAAAAATGCAATTAATTGAAATACGTATTTACATACATGTCGGCATGAGTATTATATATTTGAAAGAGTATCTATTTGATGTATCTCACATGTATTTCCAATTTAGAAAAAGTGGAGCAAGTGGACGAAAATAATGTTGAAAAGTCAAGAATAGTGACTGTCTTAAGCAAGAAGTAGCTGTCGGTAAAATGATTAATGTAATGTCGATCACATCAATAAAAAGGGACTTTTCATTTTTTTGAACATTTTATTCAGCAATCTGTCAGAATCTCATAAAGCCCTGCTCCATAGGTAGGCCGATCTAAGGTCGTATGTGCTGTGACACTTAGTGGAAGATTCCTCCTAAGGAATCTCATAAAGCCTTGCTCCTTAGGCAGGCCGATCTAAGGTCGTATGTGTTGTGACACTTAGTGGAAGATTCCTCTTAAGGAATCTAATAAAGCCCCGCTTCATAGGCAGGCCGATCTAAGGTATGTGCTGCGACACTTAGTGGAAGATTCCTCTTAAGGAATCTCATAAAGCCCTGCTCCATAGGCAGGCCGATCTAAGGTTGTATGTACTGCGACACTTAGTTGAAGATTTCTCATAAGGAATCTCCCCTTCTAAGGCTGTACATGGTACAATGTATATGCCTGGATCAGAAAGCGAGTACTGCACAACTAAGTAAAATTTATTCAATTTTTGCTACGTCTGTGAGGAAAAAACCGTACTGAACATAAACAATTATCCATTCCAAACAAAATGTTGTAAACGGTCAAAACAAAGTTCAAATCGCAAGTCAAAAAAACAAATTAACAAATTAAAATACCAAAAATCAATGTTTCTAATCGCCTAAGGGGTCTTGGGTCTTCAACATCTTGAGCTGCCGGTAATACTCGGACTCCAGCAGACTCCGACAACCTCTGCAACTCCTCCTTCTGCCCCTCCAGTACCTTATCCAGAAAGGCCACATCAAGATCAGGCCTCTCCTTCCTAATGTGCCCCCACCAACTCCTCTAGGGCTACTACGTAGACATCCTGGGGCACGACGTCAAACTCAAAGGACTCCTTCCAGGCCTCCACCGCCCTGTCAATCTTGGCCTCAGCTTCTTCAACCCTTTTTGTGGCTTGCCTCGCCCTTTCGTTAGCCTCTTGTACCTTCTGGATGGCCTCTCTGACTTTGCCCCGTTCCTTTTCCGCTCGAGCTTTGGCCTCTTCCTCCGAGGCCCTCAACGCCTTAACCTCCTCCATCAGTCTCTCCTCGACATCGAGGCTAGAGTTCAGCTCAATCCCCATCTGATTCAGCTTCTTCTCATACTCCTTCTCCCTCAGAGCGAACTGGGCTTTTTCAGCCTCCATACTATTGTAAAGATTGAAGGCCTGGTCTTTTACCTCTATAAGTTTGTCCAACTCGGACTTACCGTATCCGCCACTGCCATTATGTATAAAACTGATCGGTGGCCATGGAGCTGAGCAGTGACCAAGGCCTCGCCAATGGGCATCTCGTTCAGATAGCCCTATTCTCTCTCAACCCAACTCCGGGTAAGTAGATTGGCCGACTCTCTCAAAGGTGAAGTGAGCGCGACAGTTATTCCTCTGGAAGGAGAAGAAGCTCGGAGATAGTCCAAGAATATCTCTGGTTTGTGTCCCACCAGACTTTCCCAGCTCGGCCTCTGTAAATTCGGGCACCGATCTTGCAAGTTCGTAGAACTGGTCCTGATAGTAGAAGGGGCAAAAGGGATGGCAACGAGGGGCACGGCAGGGTCGGGCTCGGCAAAGGCACTGCCTCTAGAATCCTCAGTGATGTCGGGGGCATAGATTGGTTCCTCTTCAATGAAACCTCCTCCTCCACCTCTTCAGAACGACTCTCCATCCGTTTTGGGACTTCTCTCTTTTTTCCCTTTGCTGTAGCCGCCGCCTTAGCTGTTTTGTAGCCCGACATTTCGTCTGATGATCTGAGAAAGCAGCGAAATGCTAAAAAAATATGTATATGCATAAAGAAATTATAACCGCGAATGAAGATCAAAATATTACCTAAACTGGATAGAGCTGAACTTGAAGCTCATACTTGCAGCAATTCGGCCTGGTATAAGTTCGAATTTGAGATTACAAACTTACAGGACCTTTACTTTTTAGGTAACGATCTTATTACCTCAACTCATCTCTGTGTATCTTTGGTTAACGTCTCCTTCTTGTAATCTGCACAAAGAAAAAATACCGAGGTCAGCACTTCATCAAACATATGCCTTGCTAAAAGACTAAAACCCAAAAAGACACTTACATAATGAATGATAGAGCCTGGGAACCACGTCCTCCCTATTCACCTCGGCAGAATGAAATTGTCACTCCCCCGATACATAAAACCATTCTTCCTTCCATTTCTTAATTGAAGAAGGGGTGTCTAACACCAAAGAACCTTCCGTCCTGGGCCTAACGCTTATGTACCACCACTCGAGTTCTTCCCATCCTCCTTAAAAGTAAATAGAGAATCGAACTGCTGGACACTCAGCTTGAGATTCCCCATTTGGTTCCACAAAATAAGGGTAGCTATTAAGGTTCGCCACCCATTAGGGCATAGTTGTGTGAGAGCTATGCCCCAAGAAGAAAGGAATTTATGAATCGCCCTAAGAAAAAGAAGCCTAAGGCCAGCCTGAAGGATAGCTGAGTTCAGAGCAACACATCCCTCAGGAGGAGTGTCAACTCGGTCACATGGCTTTGGTATTATCATAACTATCGAACTAGGAATGGCGTATTTAGCTCGCCAGCTGGCAAACACATCCCCTGTCACAACCGACCTATAAGAACTCGCCCCCACTTCCCGAAATTACTCTCCTCAACATCCTTACTGGATCGACCTACTCCCTTTGAACCCTCACATCCTAAGTCCATCACAGGATTCCCTAAGTCAGTTGGGTTAACTACAGAAATAGGAATGGGGTTAAAAACTTCCCTACAACTAGAAGACGAACTCGTCGAGAAGGAGACTGACTTTTCCTGCTGGTTGCCCTAGGAATGAACTCTAGATTCGTCTGAACTCATGTATAAAATAGGAAAAGAAGCACAAATTGAAAGGAGACAGTAGATAAGAACAAAAGGATACCTGGGAGACGAACTGGGAAAACGACCTCACTCGAATACGGGAATACGAGCTTAGGAAAATCGCCCAAATATATGAGAAAGTAAAACCAGTGAAATGGGAAGAGAAATGATTGACCAAAAATGGATTTAAAGAAATGGAAGATGAGAGGGCGCGATCTGAGCCATTCATCTAGAAATAGAGGGAAAATATCAACGGTCCAAAAGTTTGGGAGACAAAACGATGTAGTTTTGACCAAGCTTCCTGAAGAAGCTACTTATAAATGGCGTACAGCTCATCCACCTCAAAAGATGACACTTGTCACAGCCATAAATGTACTTCTTGGAGAAAGCATCATTGAGGTCAGCTCCCCTACGGTAGAGCTGACCTGGGGGGTAACTGTTGACATCCGAACTCCGATCTGGTATAAACAATTCGCTAACCCCACCTCAGTTAAACGTAAGTTCGGCCCACACTCCCAGGTCAGAGTTACTCACCGTTATCTTAGAAAAACATCATGATTACCCCTTGTCACATCACCCTATCAATCAGCGACATTTGCCACAGGTGATGTCATCGTCGCCCGGAACAACCAATTCCAAGTCCTCGAACTCCAGCCCCTTACAGGTCATCATTACCTAGGTAATACATTAACACATGACCACCGACCTCATTGATCAATCACAGGAGAATTTGGTGACCCGAGTTCCGAGCTCAGCACTGTTGTTGATTTGATGTAATTTCAGCTAAAACTATGTATAAATAGTTTAGTAGGACCCTTGTAAAAGCAGAGCGAATTCATACAACAACTTATGGCATAATCACACTAAAATGACATCATTATGGTCTTTTTAAAGCACAAATAGCCTTTTTTCTTAAAGTTTGTTCAAAACTATCCTAGCTAATTTTGACATCAACAAGGATATTTTGAACTATCAAGGATTTCAGCACACACTATCATATCTACATTTTTAGGAGAAATAATCTTCGAAGATGATTTAAGTATCATTAGAAAGTGAGTATGCGGTAAACCTCTTTTTTGAAACTCTATAACATATATATATGCAAATGGGTCCAAATAACCGTTTCTTGAATAAATCCATTTTTAACCCGTCTAAATTTGCTCTAAAAATCCGTGAAACCAAATCAGGCCTATTTTGAAATTCATCATAATACTTTAATTCTCGCTTCATCTCAGGCCAATTTGAATTGCATATAATAGCTAAAAACATATCAGGCTTTCCAAATTTTTGAACTAATGTCATTGCATCCATGTATCTTTTATTCAAATCCCTAGAACCACCTATGAATGATGATGGTAAAATAATCCTCTTACCTACATTTGGTCCTCTAGTTTCACCATTTTGCACACTATCAACAATTCCTTAATAAAGCTTACTACGTATTCCTACCTGATTATTACGGAAGTAATCTAATCTAGAAGATTCAACTTTAACATACATATCAACTACATACTATTGAAAAAGTCTACCAGCATGTAATAGAATAGAGTTATCTAATGACCTTACCTGTATTTTATAACAATAATACTCAAGACAAGAGACCTGACATCATTTCTGCTTCTTTTGTAAAACTGAAAATACATTGAACACAAAAAAATAAAATAAATAAATAATGTAATTATAGTTACAAAAAAAAAAAAAGGTAATCCACAATCTAAATCTAAATCTAAAAGCTTAAAACAAACCAATAATTCATATTCAAACCTGTCATTTCATCATTCAGCAATTCTTGTGGAGAGTGAACATAATGTGCATCATCCAATGACTATATGCAAGAAATATCATCATTCTTGAGCAATTTATTTACCCTTTCAGTGCCATGATACCAACCATGTTCTCCATTAGGAAATAACAAAGGATACTGAAGAGGATCATAACATCCAAAATAATAGTACACTTCATGTTTGCTACCAGAATGAACATAAATAGATATGTTACGATTTCCAAAATTTTCTGATATTCCATTGTCTACCAAAATAGCAGCAACTTGTGATGTTGTTGGAGCGTTGTAGACTCTCTTATCCATATTTAAAGGAGATATAGTTTTTATATGATGACTCTGTAAATTAGGAGTATTAATTAAACTTCTAAATTTTTTTGCTTAAGGATTAACATGTAAGATGTGAAGTAATTTCTCTACAATTGATTGAGACAATCCATCTGATATTTTCAACCGATTTTGTATCTCATTCTTGTTGTCGTAAAAATAAAGCTGTAAATAAGAAGGCTTGGAATCTATAGGAAGAAGACTATTCAGATAATGATATATCTGTCCTTGAATCCTAAAAGTATATATTCCTTTGTTCCTTCTACATAAGTCTTTATCATATTTTACTCCAAATGAAGTAAATGCGAAACTACAATTGTAACTTCGGATATAAGTCCTAAATTCAACCAATTCGTCAGAGGAGGATGTAAATAAATCATACAATTCTGAAGGCACATCATTTATCTTTAATCAAATGGTTCCATCAGAACAATAGAAACATTTAATTTCTCCTTTAAATTTCTTTAATCCATAGAAATTACAAACTGTTGAAAGAGGTAACAAATAACTTTGGGTTGGAATTTGTTGTAAAATATGTATATTTGAACAACTTTCTTTTGGTGAAGGAGTAATACCTAACAAACACGCATTTAGTAATTAATTCAAATATATAAACCTAAACTTGAAAAAATCAAGCAAAAGTATAACTTGCCTCTGTCACATTCTTCTCTATTAGTTTCTTGAACTTCTTCTGAATACATAATTATCTACAATGCAAATAAAGCAAAAAGTAAATATAAGAAAATTTTAAATTGAAGAAATATATAATTAAAACAAAAACAAAATTTATAGAACTACATATTCTCTGTGCTTTTCTATCACGAGAGGTCCTCATTTTCAATCGCCATTTTTGTCGTAATTCTCGTGTTTGGGATTCTTGTGAATTTGTTTCTTTTGCCACAAAATCCATTAGAGAAACAACTAAACACAAATAAAAATTTTAAGCACTGGAATTAGAATTAAATAATGACAGTAAAACGAAGAAAAAGAAAGTTAAGGAAGAAAAAGAAGAAATATTGCCAACACCAATTAAAGAAAAAAATAATTAGAGCCTAAATTCACAGCAAAAAAAGTAAAAGAAAGTAATGATAATGTAAGAATAGTTATTTACACTAAATTAAAAAAATTAAGAAACACATGCCGAATTAATGATCAATATAAAAAATTAAAGCTTAAATGCTGGACCCAAGTAAAATTAGTGATGGCAACGGGGCGGGTTCAGGGTGGGGCACCCCAATCTCGCCCCGCCCCGCCTTAGACGGGGCGGGAACGGGGCAACTTTATGTCCCGTTTGTTGCCCTGTTTAATTTTTTTTATTTTTTATTTATTATTATTATTATTATTATTATTATTATTATTATTATTATTATTATTATTATTATTATGCTGGACCCAAGTAAAATTAGTGATGGCAACGGGGCGGGTTCAGGGTGGGGCACCCCAATCTCGCCCCGCCCCGCCTTAGACGGGGCGGGAACGGGGCAACTTTATGTCCCGTTTGTTGCCCTGTTTAATTTTTTTTATTTTTTATTTATTATTATTATTATTATTATTATTATTATTATTATTATTATTATTATTATTATTATTTTACATTTTGAAAGTTTCGAATTATGTTATTATTAGAGAATAAAATACAAATTTAAAATAAGTTTTTAAAGGATGAATTGTCTGGAAATAAAATTATTTTTAATTTTTTTTTATCTTATCTTCATGGGGCAGGTTCGGGGCGAGGCATTCTCGCCCCACCCCGCGCCCCGCGATGGGGTGACCATTTACGCCCCGTGACGGGACTGGACGGGGCAAATTGCCATCACTAGGTAAAATTGTCGACATACACATGCATATTCATACTTCCGGAGTATTAGAATCCAAAAATTTAGCCAAAAAAATGTAATTCAAAGCACGTTAAAATAAAAACGAAAAATATCGAAAAATACGTACAAGAGATCGAAATGATTTTCCAGTAAAATTATAGCAATGGTAGGCAGGAAGAGAAATACAAAAAGAAGAAAAATAAAGAGGAGGTTTAAGCTGTGGAAAATGGAGTAGTTGGCTGGTTGAGTGCAATGATGGAGAAAGAGGAGGAATGGTCTGGTAGAGTGCAAGAATGGAGAAACAGAGGAATGGTCTGGGTATTGGTCGAGAAAGAGACGAGAGAAAAAATGAAATTAAAAAAAAATGGTGAACGGGCTCATTTTCCCGACACGTGTCCTGGAGTGTTTCACTCTTTTATATATGTAGGATTAAATTTATTATATATAATTTCGAAGATCTAGTTATGTACCAGTGAAATCGATGGGCCCCAAATCTAGATATACAAGCGATAATAGGTTTCAAACTTCATTTGGAATATTTTTTGTCAATCCATTTAAACATATTGAATTTAAAACATCAAATGTTAAATTAACATAATATAGATTTAATGAAAGAAGAGAAGTACTAACTAATTTTAATTTGATAATGATGTACCTATGAAGTTATTGTTACGTGATGTATTGCTAATAATTATTTGGAAAGTGCATACATGTTGAAAAATATTTGACAAAAAGTGTAAAATGCGTATGTCGTAACCTAAATTTCATTAAGATTTTCTATCAACATTAAAATCTTTGTTATATATGAGAATTTTAAATTTAGAGTTTTTTTTTTAAATATTTGTGAGGACTAAATACACAAATTGAAATATATTTAATTAGTGTTCAAAAAAGATCTTCCATGCATGAATCTAGACCTTGACGAGATGTGAACATCACATTTTTGTTATTATTGGATCGTTTAATTTATTTTATTTAGAGTTGGGTTTGTATGAATGGGCTGGCCCAAGCCCTTAGCTTCAGATTTGTTGATTTGTGTATTTATATGGTTTGTAATTGGAAACAATACTTAGTTGATGAATGAAATGAATTAAGATTGGCTTTGCTCACATTCTCTCCTCTTTCCCTCTCCCGGTCATCTTCTTCCTCTGTTGGCTTCTTCTTCTTCTCTGCCTTTTTTGCTGAAATTCTAAATTCTGCTGAAAAATCTATCTATCCTACATCAAATTTGGTATCAAAACTAAACTTTGGTAGGACTTCATATACATAAGCCAATATGTTACAACTCTCGTCATCCTCTTCACATGTCAAATGCAACAGCCTACTACCAAAATTCCACAGTCTACCAACAGACCTCCACCCTTTTCTATTACACACAGCTATAAACAAATATGTTGCTACTGAATAGGGGCAAACATATTAAGAGCAGAGCAGGGTTGGCCGCTCTCATTGGATTTTCAAAAATCTTCGATTGGACTTCCTTAAATTTAAATTAATTTTTTTCTCTTTCCCAATTTATTTTAGCCTATTTTCTCTTGTCCACATTGGACCATAATTTTGGGTCAACCCATGCTACCAAACCCACTCCTATCATCTTTCTAAACCCATCTCCATCTTCATCCATTACATACAAAAATAAATAAAAAATAAATAAAATAAATAATAAATAAATAAAATGAAAACCTCCAACCTCCAAGCCCACTTCCAAACCTCAAACCTCAAGACAGTAACTGTCGGTAACTTCTAATAAACCATATAGTTAATGGGATACTTTTCAAAAGCAGCAAGTCAAAGAACAACTTTGCCATATTGACCAATATTTTTTTGCCATTCACCAAAAGGGTTTTTTGAAGAGGAAATGTCATTTTTGCCCTTGTTATGTTTTGTAATTACAAAAACATATCATCTACAATAATACCCTCATTTAAAAAATAAATAAACCAAATACTTCCAACTTAAATCTCAAAACCAAATCACTTTCCTTATCAAATTCTCCAACATAGTTAAAAAAAAATTTCCTCTTCCATTTGCTTGAACATTGAAATCTCACAAAATTATCAAAGGCTCAACAAGAAAATATTATTCATAGCCATCACTCAAAATTGGTAAGTATAAATTCGTATTTTTAATTTCGTTTTTAGTTAAATTAGTATATTGTTTGAATCTTTAAATCTTATTTCGACATAAGCAGATAAATTATTACAGTCTTAAACGGATGTATAATTTTTTAGCAAAAACAAGGAAAAAATTCATCCATATGCACTTATTTCAGAAAAAATTGACGCGAAATCGAAAAATCACACAAACAGCCGCCCCAAACTTCTGGGCTAGATGTTAATAGACATCCCTGAACATTTGATTGGGTCGGCTGTGATCGTCTGTGCCTTTTTTTATCCCATTTTCCGTGTTTTAGTTAGGCCTAGCATATTTTTTTTTCTTTCTTTTATCCCCGTAATTACAACTTTTTTTAATAAATGATGTTTTCTAATGCAGATATGGGATCGGCTAGAGTCCCAATTTGTTACTTTGGTGAATTTGAAAAGAATGAAAATGATCAATGGGTGTGGAAATGAACGAGCGAAAGATATGAATGTATTGCAGTTGTGATAACATCAAGTATATCATATGCAAAAATGTACAATGAGTTACAGAACTTGCTCAAAGTCGATCCCTCTCAGTACGACATGGAATTGAGATTTCTACTGGACGAGCATACATTCATTTCAATTACACCTATAATGGTTACTTCTGAAACTGAAATGAAGGTTTTAATTGAAATGAACCAGAAATGTACGATTCCTATTTGCGTAACTTTGATGAAGAAGAATGTCCTCGAGAGTGAACACCGAGATTTCAATGGAGGGGATCGTAATAAGAATGAGTTTTGGGACACAGTGGAGATAGTTCGTGAGGATGATGTGACTATTCCAGAGACAGTTGATCCTCACCATGATCTCACTGTTACGCATAGAATTTCTGCTATAGTTCAAGACAACAAAAAAGATAATGACTTTACAAATAAGAATTTGATTGCTTTATCTCGTCTGGGACATGAGTCGAGCGGGAGCTCACAGGCTAAATCGAGTGCATGGTCTTCTAATTGTTAGTGTGTAGTTCCCAATGATGAAGATTTTTATGCCGAGCAACTATTTGACACGAATAAAGATTTTCAGAAAGTTGTTCACCGGATTGCTTTGAAACATAATTTTGAGTTTAAAGTAAAGAAATCAAACAAGTTGACTTACATAATTGTCTGTGTTGATGATAGTTGTCATTGGCGTTTGTGAGCGACGAAGATGGATATGAACAAGTTCTTTGTAGTTCGTAAATATGCACGTGAACATACTTGCGAAGTGGGTATTAGTTAAAATATCATAGGCAAGCTCAATCATGGTTTATTGGTCGAGAAATAATGCATAAGTTTCAAGACTCACGAACGATCTACAGACCTCCGGACATCATTAATGACGTTCGTCGAGGATACGGGGTGGCCATGAGCTATCAAAAGGCTTGAAAGGCCAAAAAATGCGCATTGGAGGACTTGATGGGTTCGAGCGAAAAGAATTATGCTAAATTGACCAGGTATTTCATTGTTTAGATGTTTATTTAATATTTATTTTAATAGTTAATTATTTATTTCAATTATTTATTTTTCTATTTATTTAATTATTTAAATGATTATGTAAATTATAATTATTGTTTATTTAAATTGTTCCCATATTGCTATAATATGGGAAAAATTAATATTGAATCAATAATTTTTATTGAGAAGGATGACGAGAATCGCTTCAAGTATTTCTTTATGACCTTTGGATAATGCGGTTAAGGATTTCGAAATGCAATGTGACCTCTAATACTAGTCGACGGTACAACCCTTAAGGCTAGATACGGGGGCAAGTTAATTATTGCAACATGTCAAGATGCCAACATCCAAATTTACGCTCTTGCATTCAACATAGTCACCGGAGAAAATGATCTAGCGTTGCGTTAGTTTTTCATGAAGTTGAGAGAAGTAATCGGGGATGTTAAGAACCTTAAACCTTAAACCAACCGACAGTAGTCAATAATAAATGATATCGTCGAAATCTTTCCCAAGGCACATCATGGTTATTGTATGTATCATATACAAGGAAACATGAAGACTAGGTATCGAGGCAGTGTCATCGTTACATTGTTTAGAAGAGTTACAAAGACTTACAGTTTTCAAAAATTTGAATAGTTCATAGTCGAAATAAAAAGTAAATCGTATGCTACATGGGAGTATCTAATAGAGATGGGGATCAAACATTGGACATGATCACATTTTTTAGGCACATCATGATTATTATATGTACCATATACGGGGAAACCTGAAGATTAGGTATTGAGGAGTGGCATCATTACATTGTTTAGGAGAGCTATAGAAATTTATAGTTTTCAAGAGTTTGAGAAGTTCATGGCCGAAATAAAAAGTAAATCGTATGCTGCATGGGAGTATCTAACAGAGATGGGGATCGAACATAGGGCACGATCACTTTTTCCAGGGCACGATACAACATGATGACGTCAAATAATGCGAAGTCGCTCAATGCCTTATTCAAGAGGGATCGAGATTTACTAATTCTTGCAATGATTGAAAACATTCGTGACAAACTACAACGGTGGTTTCATGATCAACATGAGAAATCACAAAGTTACACAAGTGTGCTAACCCCCACTCAGAAAAATAAACTCTTCGAGACTTTGGAAGTGACTAGAAAAGTATATGTAGAACCACTAGATCAGTTTCGCTTCTCCTTGAGATATGCGTGTAATTTCATATACATCGTGGACTGGAATGATAACACATGGACGTGTAGACTGTTTCAGTTTGAGAGTTGTCCATGTACACAAATAGTGACAGTGGTTATGCATAGATGATTTTCACCACACACCTTATGCAGTGCTTATTACATGACTGATTATTGGAGAGCAATGTATATCGAAACAATATTTCCTGTACCAAATGAAGTAGAGTGGGAAGTTCTCGACCACATTCTCTCACTGAATAACTTGTTGCCACCAGCAATCGGACCACGACGTATATGTACATCCAAAATACCATCTACGGAAGAATTTTTCCGACCTCGTAAGTGCGGTAGGTGCGATGCAACAAGGCATACTAAATGATTTTGTACAAGTTAGATTCCTCAGCATGACAATGTAACAGATGGATAACTGTTGACAATATAACATTAATTTCGATTGCCTAGTTTAATAAAATTTAACATTTGTTAATAAAATATTGACAATGTAATTATTTATAACATAGATTTAACATTTTTAATTATTTATTTTAATTATTAGATTTAATTTTTTATGTAAATATTTCATTAATTATTTTCATTGGTTATGTTAATTATTTATGTTAACTATTTATTTTAAATATTTATTTTAATTATTAGATTTAGTTTTTTATTTAAATATTTCATTAATTATTTTCATTGGTTAATAATATTTTTTATTTTTATTATTAGATTTAATTTTTTATTTAAGTATTTCATTAATTATTTTCATTGGTTAATAATATTTTTTATTTTTATTTTTTATTTTAATTATTAGATTTAATTTTTTATTTAAATATTTCATTAATTATTTTCATTGGTTATGCATATTATTTATATTAATTAATTATTTTAGTTATTTATTTTAATTATTAGATTTAGTTTTTGATTTAAATATTTCATTAATTATTTTCATTGGTTCTGCATATTATTTATGTTAATTATTTATTTTAATCATTAGATTTAATTTTTTTAAATATTTCATTAATTATTTTCATTGGTTTTGTTAATTATTTCTTATTTACTTGAATAAACAATAAATATAAATAATTAATATAATTCATGAAATATTTAAATAAAGAAATAAAATAAACAAATATTATACAATTGTTGTATTGGAACACGATTTAATATTTACATTTTTAAATAAAATAATACATAATGTACTAAGAATCACAATTATATTCATACAGATCGCAGACTAACTTCAACCTCCACATATCTATAAGAGATTGGATTATTTTATCAACATTGCGCCCAATACTAAAAAATTCTATATACTTTATTGCGAATATCGCACGATCGCTCCTACAAGTAAATAATAATATATTAGCTCTATAACATATAGCTAAAAACTAAGTTTTCAAATAAAAAACTTGTAAATACTTACGATACTTCCTATCTCGCCATCGTCATGTCCCGCACTATGGCTAATCTCTCATTTACTTGAAAGTCGACATATTTAGCCTTCATGGGAACGGTCACGGTCATTGGCCCCAGTATTTGCTATAGTTGATTTTGCGTCTGACGGCTGTGATAAAAATCGTACACATAGATAGTGGAATCGGCGATTGTGATCTCAACTACAAAGCAGTGTGAGTTCGCGATCATAGGCACGTATATATGTGTATAATCCGTCAATCGAAAACTTCCTGTGATGACATCTTAGTACGCTCTCGAGTATAAACGCCATCCCCAACTTCAACTTGTTGGACATTTGGTCGTATTCCCTGAATGCATCTCCTAACTGTGCCAGTATCACTGTCATGTGCACATTAAAATAATCATTTAGTAGCCTCTTGTTTGCCGGAATACGGGCCCTTGTTGCTTCTACGCCCGTACATCTAAATCCGACGATGAAGGTAAACTCAAATATGGAAAATGTAGCAACCTTGTCCCCAAGATCAAAGTGAAGGGAATCTCCGTCAACTGATTTAAGCAGTTGACATAATAATGAATTGAGTAACTGCCTAGAAAACTGTACAAAGAGTAGCGAATACAGGGGCATAAGTAGGATCGACGTAATATCTCCGCGTGCTCCTCGGCCAATGAATCCAATATTGATGTAAAGCTGGCAAAGTTATAGTTTGACCTAACTTTGCCAGGAATCTGTTTCATGGTGGCGTCCAAATGGTAATCCATCCTGCGAAATTTCAAATGTTAGAACATTATTAATTGAAAATGGATAAAGCATAATATTACAAAATTAAACTAATCGAATTGTAACTAATATACGCAAAAAATAACAGGTAAAGGAATAAAGAAAATGAGGGTAATTAAAATTTAAACAAGAAATTATAAAAAGCGAAAAATAATTTTTCTAAAATAATTTATTTAATTGTTTATTGAATGTTTAATTCTTTATTATTTATTTCAATTATTTATTTAATTTGTTTCAATTGTTTATTTAAATTATTTGTTTTAATTATCTATTGAACATTTAAACGTTTATTTAAATTATTTTTTTAATTGTTTAGTTGTTTATTTAACATTTATTTTAATTGTTTATTGAATGCTTAATTTTTTATTATTTGTTTTAATTATTTATTTAAATTATTTTTTTAATTATTTATATTTGTTGGTTATTTAAATTGTTTATTGAACATTTAAACGTAAATATTTAATTATTTATTTTAAATGTTAGATATTTATTTCAATTAGTTGTTTAAATTTTAATTACATATTTTAATTATTTATTTTGATTATTTATATTTATTTATTATTTAAATTATTAATTAATTATTTAAATTATGATTATTGTTTGATTGAAATTGTTTATTTATTATTGAATTACTAATTTTAAATATTTATATTTCTTGGTTATTTAAATTGTTTATTTATTATTTAAATGTTCATTATTTATTTCAATTATTTATTTAAATTATTTATTTTAATTGTTCACTTTTTTATTTAACATTTATTTTAATTTTTTTATTGAATGCTTAATTTTTATTATTTATTGCAATTGTTTATTTAATTTGTTTTAATGGTTTATTTAAATTATTTGTTTAAATTACTTATATTTATTGGTTATTTAAATTATTTATTGAACATTTGAACGTAAATATTTATTTATTTATTAGTTGTTTATTTATTATTTATTTTAATTCTTAATTTAAAATTTAATTGTTTATTTTAAATGTTAGATATTTATTTCAATTGTTTATTTAAATTTTAATTACTTAATTTGATTTTTGATATTTATTTTTTATTTAAATGATTTATTATTCAAGTGTTCATTATTTATTTCAATTGTTTATTTAATTATTTCAATTATTTATATTTTAAATAAAACGAAATGGAAAAACAATTCAATTAAATAAAAAAATGGGCCACATTTCTAGGTGCCCCAAACGTCTGGATCCGTCTGAGCCTTCGACATTCGCAGTCTGCTTCGTTGCAGATGGCTCCAATGGTGGAGATCGCCATTTTTGACGATCTCCGCCCACATAAACACCAATAAAATTGAAACCCCATTAATTATTTATATACTAGAACCCTTTTTTAAATGAATTTTCAACAAATAAACCCTCAACAGTTCAAGAAATCCATTATTAATGGCAACAATTCAAAAAATCAAAGATTAACGGTGGACAAGAGTTTCAAAGCTTACCTTCTTCACAGAAATGGAGAGCTTCGGTCTGGGTCGTTGATTTTCCTTGCATACAGGCGACGGTTTTACTACATGACTTTCTCTCTTTTTCACTCTTTAGGTCGGTGTGAGGGCAAAAATGGATTTTCATTGTTCTTATTGGTTTTAATGATTTTTCAATTTTTTTTATTTATAATCAACTGCCATTTTAGAAAATTGTAATAATCAAGAAGCCATCTATCCCTATTTCTTCCTAAACAAAGGGGTACTTTTCAGTGTAGCTTTATCAAAGTTACCATTTTTCACTTTGACCAAAATTTTTTTGTCATTCACCACAATGGCTTCTTAAGCTGTAAAAGACAAAAGTACCGTTAACTTGTTACACAATAAAAAAAAAAAAAAGAAGAAGAAGGATATTGTTTAAAAGACTATTATGCCCTTTCAAGTTACAAAAAATTCCAAACACTTTTCATTTAAATTTTCAAAACCAAATCACCTTTTTTTATCTTTTTACTTCAACACAGACAGAAATGGCTTCATTTTTCATCTGCTTCAACCGTGAAATCTCATAAATTTATCAAGCGCTCAACAAAAACAAATTATTTCTAGCCAGCACTACGAATCCTTAAGTATATTTACGTATTATTAATTTTATTTTCATTGATTTAGTAACTTGTTTTAATCGTTAAAACTTATTTTTTACAAAGCAGATAATTTTTTACAATCTTAGATAGATCTATAATTTTTTAAGTAAAATCAAAAAATTCATCTGAACACGTCCAAGAACATTGGGCTCCCGACGGCTAGGCCATCTGGATCTACACATAGCGATCCAGACAGGATTCACACGTTTGGGTCCGCTTGACCCAACCTGCTATTTTCGACGCGTTGGATCCAACTCGCTAGGCCAAATGTCGGGTTGGAGGATTTTTGAAGTCTTTTTTTTATCTCCTAATTATATTTTTTTAACAAATTATGTTTTCCGTATGTATATATGGGATCGACTGGAATTCCAATTTGCTACTTTGGTAAAATTGAAATAAATGAAAATGAACGTTGGGTATGGATATAGATGAGCGAAAGACGTGGTGCTACTGCAATTGTGATAAGTTCTAATACATCATATGTAGAAATGTACCATGAATTACAAAACATGCTCAGCGTCGATCTTTCTCAGTACGACATGGAATTGGGATTTCTATTCAGCGAGCATGTGTTCATTTCAATTCCGCATGTAATAGTTACTTCTAAAGCTGAAATGAAGGTTTTAATTGAATTAAACCTGAATCGCACGACTCCTATTTGTGTAACTTTAGTAGAGAAGAATAAACTCGAGGGTGAACTTGAAGATTTCGATAGAGGGCACCATAATGTGAATGATTTTTGGAGCACAGTGGAGATAGTTCGTAAGGATGATGTGCTTATGCCTGAGACAGTTGCTTCTCACCATGACCTCATTATTACTCATAGGATTCCTTCGACGGTTGGAGACAATGAAAATGAAAATGAAAATGAATTTACAAATGAGAATTTGATTGCGTTATATCGTCAGAAACATGAGTCCGGGGGAACTCATAGGTTGGAACTGTACACGGTATTCTAATTGTTCACATGTAGTTCCCGATAATGAAGATTTGTATATCGACCAACTGTTTGAAACAAAGAAAGATTTGAAGGAAGCCGTTCATTGGATAACTTTGAAACACAACTTTGAGTTTAAAGTAAAAAAATCAAACAAGTTGACGTACACAATTATTTGTGTTGATGACAATTTCCATAAAAATGAAGATGGACACGAATGAGTTCCTCGTAGTTCGTAAGTATGCACGGGAACATACTTGTGAAGCTGGTATTCGGTAAAATGATCACAGACGGGCCAGATCATGGTTCATTGATTGACAAATAATACACAAGTTTCAGGGCCCATGGACGATCTATAGACCTTTAAACATCATTAACGATGTTTATCAAGAGCATGGAGTGGTCAAGAACTATTAGAAGGCCTGGAATGCCAAATAATGTGCATTAGAGGACTTAATGGGTTTGATCGAGGACAGTTCTATTAAATTGGCCAGGTATTGCCATAACATGGGGAGAACTAATCCTGGATAGGCATTTTTTAGTGAGACGGATGGCGAGAATTATTTCAAGTAGTTGTTCATGGTCCTTGGACAATGCATTCGAGGATTTCGAAACGCGATACGACCTCTAATTCTAGTCGACGGTACAACCTTTAAGACTATACATGAAGGCAAGTTGATTATTGCAACATGTCAAGATGCTAACATCCAAATTTACCCTCATGCATTCGGCATAGTCGAAGGAGAGAATGACCTAGCGACACGTTGGTTTTTCATGAAGTTGTGAAAAGTGATTGAGGATGTCGAGAACCTTGCATTCGTAACTGACCAGGGACAGTCAATAATAAATTGTATCGTCGAAGTCTTTCTCGAGTCACATCACAATTATTGTATGTACCATATATAGGGCAACTTGAAGACTACGTATCGAGATAGTTGCATTGTTGTATTATTTAGGAGAGTTGCCGAGTTTTACAATTTTGAAGAGTTCGATAAGTTCATGGTCGAAAGAGAAAGTAAATCACATGCTGTATGAGAATATTTAACAGAGATGGGGATCAAACATTAGGCACGATCACACTTTTTAGGACGTCAATACAATATGATGACGTCGAACAATGCGAAATTGCTCAATGTATTATTCAAGAAGGATTGAGAGTCACCAGTACTCGCAATAATAGATCACATTCGTAACAAGCTACAGCAGTAGTTTCATGATCGACATGAGGAATCACAGAGTTGCACAAGTATGTTAACCCCGACTCAGGAAGTAAACTCTTCAAGACATTGGAGGTGGCGAGAAAGATATGTGCAGAACTACTGGACCAGTTTCGCTTCTCCGTGAGATGTGGACATAATATTGGATATATCGTGGACTTTAATGATAACAAGTGCACGTGTAAACAGTTCCAGTTGAAAAGTTTTTCATGTACGCATGCAGTAGTAGTGGATATGCAAAGAGGATTTTCAGCACACACCTTATATAGTTATTATTACATGGCTGATTATTGGAGAGTATCGTATGCCGAAACGATATATCCTGTACTAAATGAAGTCAAGTGAAAGGTTCTTGACCACATTCTCTCACTTAATAATGTGTTGCCACCCGGAGTCAAACCACGTACTCCTGGACGCACACGCACGTCTAGACTACCATCCACTAGAGAATTTCCTCAACCTCATAAGTACGGCAGGTGTGTCGCAACAGGGCATACTCGTCGATTTTGCACAAGTCAGATTCCATTACATAACAATTTAATGAATGTGTAATAAAATTTGAAATTTATTTGCTATTTTTACATTTTGTCTGTTATTTAACATTTACCAATTTTTAATGAGTTGTTTAATATTTCATTCATTATTTTAATTATTTTACATAAATTTGACAATATTTTCAATTATCTCGTAATTAATAAGTTGTTTAATATTTCATTCATTATTTTAATTATTTTACATAAATTTGACAATATTTTCAATTATCTCGTAATTAAAAAATCAACATATTGTATTTACATAAATTTGAGAATATTTATAATTATCTCATATTTTAAAAAAATCAACGAATAACATTTACATAAATTTGACAATATTTACAATTATCTCAAAATTAAAAAAATCAACGAATAACATTTACATAAATTTGACAACATTTACAATTACCTAATAATTATAAAAAATCAACGTATAACATTTATAAAAATTTGACAATATTTACAATTACATCGTATTTACAAAAAATCAACGTACACAATATTTATGGATCACAATTGTATTCATACAAATCGCAGGCTAACTTCAACCTCTACATATCTATCCAAGATTGATTTATTGTATCACAACACTAAAAAATTCAATATATTTTATTGCGAATAATCCACAATCACCCCTGCAAGTAAATAATAATATATCAGTTCGTTCCATATAGTTAAAAAAATAAGTTTTTGAATTAAAAACTGGTAAATCCTTCCGATATTCCTTGTCTCGTCGTTGTCATGTTTTGTACAATGGCTAATTTGTCATTTACTTGAATCATCGCATGGTTTATCCATCATGGGAATGATCAGAGCCATCAGCTCTAGTATTTGCTCCAATTGATTTTGTGTCAGACGGCTATGGTCGAAGTTGTACACATAAATAGTCGAATCAACAAATACGATCTCCAGTGAAAAGCAGTGTGCGATCATTGAAATGTTGAAGGTATCGAATACCCTTTTCTAAAGACGCATAAGGTATCTATAAAACATTTTCGTCCTCATGAATAGTTGTTGAAGGTATTAATGTCATCAACAACCTCTAAATGGAAAATGTCAATCAATGTCTTCTTATGATGACACTTGAGCATGCTTTCAAGAATAAGTACCAAGCCCAACTTCAACTTATCTGACATCTAATTGCATCCCCTAATGCTTCTCCCAACTGCGCCAAAGTAACTGTCGTCTGTCCATGAAAATACTCATTCAATATCCTCTTATTCCTCGAAATACGAACCCTTACTGCTTCTTCGTCTGTACATTGCAGTCCAGTGATGAGAACAAACTCAAATATAGAGAACATCGCTACCTTGCCCTCAAGATCAAAATGGTGGGCATCTCTATCGACTGGCTTAAGTAGCTGATATAGAAATGCATAGAGCAGCTGCCTTGAAAACTTTACGTCGTGTAAGGAATACAATGGCCATAAGTAGGATCAACGTAGTATGTTCGCGTGCTCTTCATCTAGTAAATCTAATACTGAAATGAAGCTAACAAAGTTACAGTTTGACGTAACTTTGTGGGGAATTTGTCTGACGACATCGTCCAAATAATATTCCATCTTGCAAAATTTCAAATGTGAGAACCATGTGCAATAGATAATGGATAAAAATAACATTAAAAAAATTAAACTAATAAACTGTTACTATACGCAATAATCGACAGAAAATGGAATAAAGGAAATGATTGTAAAGAAATATTAATTATTTTATTAATATTTAATTTAATTATTTATTTTAATAATTATGTAATTATGTTCATTGTTTATGGATATTAGTTGTTTAGTATTTAATTCTTTATATAATTTATTTATTTAATTTAATTTATTCATAATTTAACTGTTTATATTAATATTTTAATTATTTATTTTAATTTGCTTAATTTAATTATTTTAATTTTCTTTTTTCCTTCTCCTTAAATCTGGTCAAAGGCTACTTTGGGAAGATGGCCGGGTTCACTAATTCCTCCTAAACAATCCAATGAAAATAGGCCCAATACCTATAATCCAAAATTTTATCTGATCCACTTACCCAGATTCAATCACACTTAACCCAACCCCACTATATAAAGTTTATTTTACCTAGCCCAATCCATATAGTAACCTATCCTCTATTGTCAACTTCTTCCTTTATTTGGTTGGAATCTCATAGAAATAAAATAGTTGATTTCGAGAAGCGAAAGGAAAGAGAAGAGAATAGAAGAAAGGTAGAAAAAAAAGGGTGAATTTTCTAACATTATCTTGCAGGTACTTTTTAGTCCGATTGATTGGCATAGCTACTTCAACACAAAAAAAGAAAAGAAAAAAGGGAATCAGCGTTTTCTGTTTGTTATTGGTTTGTATTCCTGTTTCATTTTAAATTGCATTGATTAAATTTTTGTATTGTTATTATTCTAGTTTTATTTTTTTATTTTTACTTAAAATTACTTTATTGGATCCGTTAATGGTGTTAAATTCCACTTTTATCTCGCTTATTTTACGTGATTAGATTTTTTATTAGTATTTGATCCCTGTTTTGTTATTTCACATATATCAATATTAGCTTGCCATATTTGAATTTATTTAATCCCAAAATTGAAAAATAAAATAAAAAATGCTCAAGTTGTTATTTTCTATTGCTTGTACTTATTGTTCATTAATATCTCAGTTGAAGTCATTTAGCTGCTAATACATTGCATGTAGTTGCATAATGACCGTCTTATCACTTTTAGTGTCAGTACCTTAACCATGGATCCTTCACTATTCGATGCACTCACCTGACAAATAGCTGTTATCCAATCCCAAATGATTGCTACTCTTGAAGAGAGTAGGTGCCTAGTTGCCAGTTTGAATAATTTTAAGCAAATCCCTCATTCTACTGATGTTAATAATTTCCAAGTGTCCCACAATAGACAATATCATCGTTGACAAGGTGATCAAAAATATTTTAGGCATGATCGTAGGGATAGGGATTAGATTCGTGAGCGAGAATGAGGCTATAACTATCACAATACTCGTTCTCTCCTTTGTCATAAGCAGTGTTTTTTTAGAGACATTAAATTAGATTTCCCTACTTTCGTTGGTAGCTCAAATCCTGAAATTTTTACCCAATGGAATACCCTTACACAAGGGAATCGGCTAGTGACTGAGTACATTGCCTAGTTTGAAAAATTTCGAATAAAATGTTATATCATTGATGATGAGGCCCTGACTTTGAGTAAGTTTAAAGATGGTCTAAGAGATGATCTAGGCGTGAGCTTTTCCTTCATTGAGTCACTACTCTTGATCACGCTTGCTCTTTAGCCCGAGATTACAAGTTGATTATTGGTACTCCATATGGAAAACATGGTGCCAACCATGTATCCATCTCATCAATGCCACCTCATTTTAAGTCTATTATAAGACCTTCCCCGTCTAATATTCCTCATGTGTTGGAAAATAAGAGTAAAATTCTTAAAATTCTAAGGACTTCTTCTCACTTGCAGTGCTTCAACTATAAGGGCGTTGGCCACATCCCTTCCAAATATCTTAGCCGAGCTTTAGTTATTGAAGCATGAAAGAATGTAATATATGAGCCATTAGAAGATCTAGTCTATGAAACTAAACTTGAAGATTTTGATGACTTGGATGATATAGAGTACACCACCTTAAGTGGTATTCGGAGATATAGAGTACACCTCCTTAAGTAGTATCCGAACTCTTTCGGAGAAACTAGATATCATACCCCTTGTTCCCGACACCTCTATATTAGGTGTTGTATGTTGTACTCTTACCTAACCCAAAGAGGCTGATGATATCATTAGTCACTTTTGGAGAATCATGTTGCCTAGTTTTAGCACTAAATTGAAATTCTTCACTGCAGACCACCCTGAGATTGATGGTCAAACTAATGTTGCTAACCAATGTCTTCACAATTTCTTAAAGTGTATAGTCCTGTAAAATCTTAGAAATTGTGGTTTGATCCTTCCACCAGCTCAACTTGCATATGAAAATTCTATACTCAGATCTCCAAATTTGAGTCCCTGTGAAGTTATTAATGGTTATAAGTCTAGGAGGCCTTTAGACCTTATTCCCATGTCCCTATATGGTAGTGTGTTGATGTTAGCTAAGGTATTTCTACTTCATCTTCATGACTTACATATTGAGACGAATAAACAACTTGAAGCAAGTAATACATCATATAAACTTCAAACTGATTTACATAATCGACATATTGAATTTAATACTGAGGATTATGTTATACTGCAAGCCTTTAGTGTTGGTCCTTTAAAATTTTAAAGTATATTTGTCCAGATACATATATTATTGACCTTTTATCACATTTTCGCCACCACTCTATTTTAACTATTAAGGACTTCATTGCTTACAAAGGCTACTTTAATCCCTTTAATGATCATTTTCTATCGTCACCTGGGACCTCCCACACTAAATCATTTTCTATGTATTAAATTAACGGATTGTACTGACCAATGATGGAAAGATTTACTGCTTCCTTATTTGTTGGGTAGATCAACTTGAGTTTGACTGTACATAGAATCCTAGAGAGAAACTCCAGTAGCTTGATCCAAATTTATTGGAGTCAGCCGAATTTTGCCCATATCACATTGGTTACATCATATTGTTGGGGATAAGATCCATTTTTGATTGCTATCAATCATGGAGTTTTGATATTCGGTTCTTAAGATAGATAGTCCCCCATGGCATGAGTACATCCACCTTGCTTATGATTCGGAGCTCGACTGCAGCCATTTGTGATTTGCCCACTCGATAGAGTCAAGTTTTTCTTCCACTCCGGGAGAATTGATGCAAATGTTACCCTTTTGTTATTATTGGATCATTTATTTTATTTTATTTAGAGTTGGGTTTGTATTAATGGGTTGGCTCAAGTCCTTAGCTTTAGTTTTGTTGATTTGTCCATTTATATAGTTTGTAATTGAAAACAAAACTTAGTTGATGAATGAAATGAATTAAGATTGGCTTTGCCCACAATCTCCCCTTCCCTTGATTCTTCTCCTCTCCTGGTCGTCTTCTTTTGGTGGCTTCTTCCTTTGCTTTCTTATTGTTTTTCTTCTTTTCTCTTCTTGCTACAATTCTAAATTCTGCTGAAAAATCTATCTATACTACATCATGATGCCTAGTAACAATTTATGTTTTTAATGCCTAATACATTTAGGGTTGTAACAGCGTGCATTTTAGAATACGAAAATTAATAAATAAAAAAAGTTTAAGAGATCTAGTTACATACCATTGAAACCATTATTCCCCAAATCTAGATATACAAGTGCTAATAGGTTTCCAATTTCATTTAGAATATTTCCTGTCAATCCATTTAAACATATAAATTTTAAACTATCGAATCAATTAACACAGAATAGATGTAATTAATGAGAAGTACCAGATAATTTCAAGTTCATAATTAAGTGCTGATGGATTTCCAATTTCATTTGGAATATTTCTTGTCAATCCATTTAAACATATAGATTTTAAAATGTTATATGAACACAAAATAGAACTAATGAAATAGAAGAAGTACAAACTAAATTGATTTTGTTGTGAAGAACCTATGAAGTTATGTTGCATGATGTATTCCTAATAATTATTTGGAAGATACCATATTTTTTTGAAAACAATTTGTCAAAAGAGTGTAATATGCACAGGTGGGAACCTAAAGTTCATCATATGTTAAATTAACACAAAATAGATCTTATGGTAGAGGGGATTACCAACTAATTTGAAGTTGATGAATAAGTAACTATGAAGTTATTGTTGCTAGAAAATTATTTGTAAAAAGGCTAAGAGATAGCCTAAAGTTCATTTAGATTCCCATTAACATAAAAATCTTTGTTAAAGGTGACCATTATAAATTTAAATTTCCATAACTTATATTGCGTCCTAGATCCTAAAACTAAGAAACTAAAAATAAAACAAAAAATCATTTCAATTAATATTGAAAAGTTTAGGAAGTATAATCATATTAGGTACTTAGGATTTGAGGTGATTGTGCTGTATTTCTAAAACTTATTTGATAAGTACCACACAATTCGAAAAACATTTGCCAAAAGAGTGTAAAATGCATAGGTGGAAAAGTGTTTATTTAGATTTTCCACTGGCATAAAAATCTTCGACATACATGACAATTTTAAACTTAAAGTTTTGGTATAAGTCTTTCTAGACACTAGATAAACAAATTGAATATATTTAATTTGTGTTTTAAAAGTGCATCTAAGCAGAAAACTCAGACTTGCCAGAAAGCCACGCTGTACGCTTTTATATGCTCGCCCATTTGAGCTCGTAAAAGCTAGAAGGTTAGCCTGACATCTAGTCAAGCTTTTATTTTTAAAACACTCAATTTAATATATGACACAAGTTTAGGAGATGTATTTACATACCACTCTAACTATTGGACGACAAAATCCAAATATTCAATTGCTGATTGGTTTCCAATTTCATTTGGAATATTTCTTGTCAATCCATTTAGAGAAATATATTTTTAAATATCAAATGTTAAATTAACACAAAATAGATCTAAAGAAAGATAAGGAGTACCTACTAATTTGCATTCGATAATTAAGTGCCTGTGGAGTTACTGTTGCATGATGTATTTCTAATAAATGTTTGGAAGATGGCATACATTTTGAAAAACAATGTAGAATACCTAGATGGTAACCTGAAGTTCATTTTGATTTTCCATCAACATTAAAATCTTTGTTGAATATGAAAATTATAAATTCAGAATCTTGATATAAATCTTTGACACGAAACAAAATAAACAAATTGAAATAGATTTAATAAGTGTTCTAAAAGGTGCGTTTAGGCATGAAGTTGGCCATATCACCTAGCCCCAAGGTACGTTTTTGTATGCCTAGACCGTGTAGGCTAGTGTAACTCCAAAGCTTAAACTTGACATCTAGTCATATTTTAAGCTTTTAGAACATTGAATTTAATATAATACAATTTCAAATATCTAGATACGTACCATTGAAGCAAATCTAGTAATACAAGTGCCATGGTTTCCAATTTCTTTTTCTTTTTTAATCCATTTAAAATTTCAAATGTTGAATTAACAAAAATACATCTAATGAAAGACGAAATACATTGAAGTCGATAATTAAGTACCCATGAAGTTATTGTTTCATAATGTATTTCTAATCATTATTTGGAAAATGAATACATGTTGCAAATTATTTGTCAAAGTTGCGTAAAATGCCTAGGTGGTAACCTAAAATTCATTTAGATTTTCCATCAGCATAAAAATCTTTGTTATATATGACAATTTTTTTAAGCTTCAATATAAATTTTTTATTAGGACAACAAATAAAGTAATATAAATTTAACCAATATTCTAAAAAGTAAAAAGTGCATCTAGGCATGAATCAAGCCCTAGCCGTCTAGCCCTTTAGGCTCATAATGGCTTGAAACTTGGCTTTGATGTCTAGTTACACTTTATGATTCTTATAACATTGAAATATATAAAATAAGTTTAGGAGATCTTGATACGTACCACAGAAATTGTTGTGCCACTAGTCCAAATATACAAGTGCTGATAGGTTTTCAATTTCATTTGGAATATTTATTGTCATTCCATTTAAAGAACGTGTGGATTTTAAAATATCAAATGCTAAATTAACACAATATAGATCTAATGAAAGAGAAGAAGTACCAATTAGTTTGATTTCAATAATTAAGTACAAGTTATTGTTACATGACGTATTTCTAATAATTATTTGAAAAATGCTATACATACAGAAGTATATTAGTCAAAAGAGTGTAAAATACCTAGGTTGTCACTCAAAGTTCTTTTAGATTTTCTAGCAGCATAAAAATTGATGCTATGTACGGCCATTTTAAATTTAGTGTTTTTGTAGCTGAAAATTTCATCTCCTATGTCCTCAAACTAACAAATTAAAAAAAATATTCCAATTAATGATGAAAAGATTATAAAATATTGACTAAATATTATAATCTAGCTAGCCACTAGCCGTATCCATCTCCAATAAAAGCTGATTGGGTATGTTGGATTTGATGTTATTACGATTTATTTCTAATATTTATTGGAAAATGCTATGTATGTTGAAACACATTTTTCAAAATGCACAATCGATGTTTTAGGGATTATAACGCACATAACTTTTAGTGAAGCTACGTTAAAGGACATACTCCACGAGCATAAACACGCAGTTTCATTATACATGTAAGAGATGTTTTATGATGTTATTGGGCAACAATTCTAGTCAATTGTCAAAAAATTTGGAATAATTATGGAGTGAAGTGGGAGATGTATGTATATGAACAATATTTTAAACGTACCTATCAAATTATTTTGTCCGAGATAGAGAACTTGAAGCTTTGACAACTTCCGAATTTCTGTTGGAATGCTTCCAGCAAAATTATTGTATTGCAGAGAAAGTAGTTTAAGATTCATGCAAGCTCCCAAGCTTGGAGGAATGTTGCCACTTAATTGATTCATTGAAATCCATAGCCTCTCTAGCTTTGGAAGATTAAAGCAAATATCCATAGGTAGATATCCTAAGAGACTATTGTTTAAAAAAACTAATTTCAATCAGAGAAGTGAGGGTGAAAATCCTGTGAGGAATATTTTCGGTGAGTCCATTATGGGAGATGTTTAACTTCAATAGATTTTCAAGAAATTCAAAAGTTGGTGGAATAGAACCAGTTAGCTCATTGTACTGCATCTCTATTTTTTGAAGCTCCTGAGCTTACCAATTTCATTAGGGATAAACCTATGAAAAAGTATTATTGCTAATAATTAAGGATCTAAAAAAAGAGAGTTCACCAATTTCTTTAGCAATAGTACCTCCTAGAGCCATATCTGCTAGATTCAAGCCCTAACTCTTTGATGTCTCCTGCCACAAGTAATGTCAATTCAATTGCAGAACGAGGTTCCTTGCGACTAATTTTTTGTCAGGATTTTATTTGGATCAGAAGTTATTTGAGCTTTGAAAGCTAGAAAAGCATACTCATCAGTGGAGCTATTTAGAGATGTAACAATGTTGATAAGTAAGTAGACCATTGCCAGCAACATAAAGATGACATTCTTTCCCATGGCTAATTTGAAATGCATAAAGGTAATTGGGAGCGGGCTGGTAATGACTAGTTTGATATAAGTGTAAGTGTGTGTGGATATATATAAAAAAAATAAAAGCTTAAGCAAGATAAGTGTACAAGGTAATTTAGGGTTAATGTGTTGGTTGGGGATTTATCTCAAGGGAGTGGTGCTCATCACACCATTACGATCTTCACTTTCTCCAAAATAAAACAAGCTATGCTTGACTATGAAACTTGAAAGATTATTTCATTGGATGTTGAGATTTTTCCTTATCTTTTATTGTGGAAATTGAGGAAGTATTTTTCACAAATGGAGGCTTCATTCTTCTAATAATCCAAAAGAAATAATTAACTTTTGGAGACTTCATTGTCCATCAATACTCCGTCATTTTCTAGTAGAATGCACAGATTTTCTTAAGAAAATAAAAATAGCTTAAAGTGTGCATAATTTAGAAGTGTAAATCTTAGGCAGTCATGAAATACGGCCCGAATTTCCGTTTCAAAAAGATTATTTATTATTTATCTTTTTATATCCAAAAGAAAGGTTTTTGTGGTTATTAAGAACAAATAATTTAAATTATTTAGCTTGATGCTTATAAATTCATTATTAAAAGTGCTCAATTTTTCTTATAAAATATTTTACAACTTTTGGTCTATACTAGTCAAAGTTGAATATGCATTGCACTTTATTCAGAAATACTTTATAAGTATTGTAAAAGTAACATTTGATACCAATTTGTTGGGAGAATTTAATGAGTTTCAAATGAATTAAAGGAAAAAATTAGGATAGAAATTTAAGAGAAGAAAATTGTAATCTCAAAACTCAACTTCTATTACTTAAGTTTTTTAAGATGAAGAAACAAATGGGCAACCTTTTTTTTTACTACATTTGGTACATAAGCATTAATTCTTAATACATGAATTTAAATAAATATTAAAATTTCTAAATACATGAATAGAAATGAATTCATCTTTAATAACTCTAGATTTATGTAGGTCAAGATTCATCAAATTAAGATTCATTGAATCTATATTAATGTGAATGTTAATTAATTGAGAATTGATAACACGAAATTAATACATGATGAGAATTTTGTAGTATTTATTACATATTGAAAAACAAAAAGTAATGTATTATAGAAAAAATGAGTCATAGTGTGATTAAAATCGTCAAAAAAAAGATTCTTATTGTGATATTTAACATATTATAGATTATGAATAGAAATAAATTCATCTTTAATAACTCTAGAGTTATGTAGGTCAAGATTTATCAAATCAAGATTCATTGAATCTATATTAATGTGAATGTTAATTAATTGAGAATTAATAACATGAAATTAATACATGATGAGTATTTTGTAGTATTTATTATATATTGAAAAATGAAAAGTAAGGTATTATAGAAAAAATGAATCATAGTATGATTAAAATCGTCCAAAAAATTATTCTCATTGTGATATTTAACATATTATAGATTATAGATATGAAGACAATGAGGACACTTATATGGAGAAATTGCCACAACCAATGTCCTGAAAGTAGCCTCCATCCTCTTGAGTAGAATTATGGGCTCTTTGAAATATAAATGGGCATGAATGGAGCTTTTACGAGTGTATCAACTAAAGCTCTCTTTTTTCATGTACGATGAAGCAAAGCATATCAGATCCAGTGCCGGATGTTCTATATTTCTTTATCGGTCTAGCATTAGACTCATATATTTTCTCTACTTGTAATTTCAGTAGTATGTTTTGCTCTTTTTTTCCGTCTTGCAGTATAAAATAATGTCTCTTTGTGTTAGCTGGCTCGTGATGGGAAGTCGTATATTTTGCATTTTTTATCCTCGTAGTATAAAATAATTTCTTATAACTAATGGAAAAAATATTAAAATTCAAAATTTTCACAAAAATAAATGTAAATTTATACAATACATTAGTGCAAAATCATTTACAAAAAATAAATAAATAAATAAATTTCTTAATTGCAAAATTATTCACTACTATAAAATGCAGGGACGATACTTTAGTTGTGTTGCCTTTGCAAAGTCTCTTCCATGTTTTCTTTCACCGTTTTTTGCTGAATGTTTATGTTGCCACCAACAACATTCTGATGATGTTGAGTTTAGTAATCACCGATTCACTGGTAGGATTTCCATCAATGATGATTCACAAAATTTAGTATGTTTTAGTAACTTTTGCTGACTTCACTTCAAGAATTAATGAAGAATGACATATTAGTGATACTGCATTTAATTACTATTCACAAATCATTCATTTAGATGTTTTTTTCCAATTTTCCCAAATTGCTGGAGGCATCCCTACCCTTATCTTAGAAAGTTTAACAAGTGTTACCATACAAGACTATATGAGACACCATTATTTATAAACGTAAGCCTAACATAAGCTCAGTAAATCAATCAACAAGTGTTTCAATTTTTATTTTTTATTTTTTTTCTATATTGCAACATCGACTTTCATAAACTGTAAAACATGAATTTTGTTGACAGCATGAAAAATATGCAGTGTTCATGCGGCATCCCAACATCAAGTTATCCATATATGTCACATTTATAATTTCACGACTATCTTATATTGAACCATCACATCTAAAAACCAAACGGTTAGAAAATAAACATTTATTGATTTAAATATAATGTTTAATATGTTGAGTTTGGTGACTCAAAATTGAGTTAGATTCTTGTTATTGGCATATTGGACTTCTACTTAGAAAGGAGATTAAGTGCAATCCGTGAAATAAGGAAATGAAATCCTTTCCGCACGGGTTTCTCGTTTTACACAATTTTAACCTAATTCTACTAGATTTTCTTACCTTTTAGGACTCTATTAGGTTTATGGACATGGCCTATAAATTAGAGACTCCTTTGTCACTTTTAATGACGCATTATTGCTGTCATGGATTATTCTCTTTATATTGTCGATTTAATAAATTTCATCGTTCCTTTGCTTAGTTTCTCTTTTTGTACTTTACTTTAATCTTGTTTTCATGGTACGATCTTGAATATTTCATAATTGTCATTAATCTCAATCTTGCATCGCCTTTGGAATAAACAAGTGGTATCAGAGCATGGGTTGCATGTTCTTTGTGATTTGCTTGAGATTTTTCAAGGATGAATTCGTTAAAGTATGAAATTCCGTTGCTGGATCGCCATATAAGATTTTCGCTATGGCAAGTAAATGTGAGGGCCGTGTTGACACAGATGAATCTTGACGATGCTTTGCTCGATTTTGAGAGGATGCCAGTAAACTATGGAGGAGAAATAACGAAGGGATCGAAAGGCTCTAGTGCAGATTCATCTTCACTTATCCAATAGTATTCTGCAAGATGACTTGAACGAGAAGACGACGGCTATTTTGTGGCTCAAGTTAGAGCAGTTGTGTATGAAAAAGAGTTTGACGAGCAAATTGACTTTAAAGCACAAGCTGTATTCCTATCGAATGGCGGAAGGAGGGTCACTGCAAGACCATCTTGCTGTGTTCAAGGAGATTGTTGCAAATTTGGAGATGTTGGAGGAAAATATGATGAAAAGGATCTGGCCTTGATCCTATTGTGTTTGCTACGCAGTTTTTTTCATTGTTTTGTTATAGTATATTGTATAGTCGTGACACCCTGACCATTGAGAAGATATATGACGCCTTGTTCTCAAAGGAAAAGATGGAGCTGTTGGTTAAAGATCCTTCATCTAGGAGTGGGGATGCTCTGGTTATTCATAGTGATCGATGGAGGGATAGATCGAAGGTACAGCAATGTGTATTGTTATTACTGTAAGAGGAAATGACATATTAAAAAAGATTGCGACGAGTTGCAGGTTAAAAGTGATTTACATGCAAATCATATGGGATAATCAGGTAACGAGACTAACATTGTTGAGAATTTTTCGGATGATGGAGATATAATGTTGGCTGTATCTGATGGGGAATTTAAACCTGGGGAGTGGATTTGGATTCTGCATGTTCATATCATATGTATTCCAATAGGATTTCGTTTCAGACATATGAGACGGTGAAGTAAGGTGGAGTTGTCATGGAAAATAATCAATCTTGTTGGGTTGCAGGAATTGGTCGGGTCAGATTGAGGCTACAAGATGGGACAGTGAGGACACTTTATCAGGTTTGCCATGTTCCAGACTTGACAAAGAATCTCATACCATTGAGTGTCTTGGATGTAAAAGGGTATAAATTCTCTGGTGGAGGTGGAGTCTTGAAAGTCCAAAGGGGTGTCCGGGTTGTGCTGGAGGGACAGAAGAAGTCTTAGTTGTACATCTTGTAGGGGGATGCAAAACCAATTAAAAGACATCTGGACAAGTTCAGTACTGTGGTGGATATTCAGGTTAGTATAGTACCTCTTGTGATGGGCTTTGAGTCGGTTCAGAACATTGCTAAGAAGAGCGTTAGTGATCTTGCTTTGCCACCAATTTCAGCGGATACATTGTGTTTAGTTGCTATGGTTGGACTCATGGAGCGTAGGTACAGTGGTGTCAATAATGTCTGGAATGCTTTAGGGGATGTTGAAGGTGACAGTTCTAGCAAGGGGCCTTCTGATCCAGTATGTGGTATGGTTTCTGTTACAGGGTGTGTTTTGACCCTGTTTGGTCAACAGTAATTACTCAGTAGAATTTTGGGAACCCGGGATTTGGGTTCGGGTGTTGCTTGTGGATACCGTCCAGAGGATTTGGGTTTGGTGATGGAGTTTTTTTGGTTATTGCGTTGAGGAAATTGGTCAATTCATTTTGTTGCAGAAAGATTTGAAATCTAGGAGTTTCGTTCGTTGCATCGAAATTTGAATCGAGGTGGAAATTGTTGAGTTTGGTGACTCAAAATTGGGTTAGATTCTTGTTATTAGCATATTGGACTTCTATTTAGAAAGGAGATTAAGTGCAATCCGTGAAATAAGGAAATAAAATCCTTCCCACGCGGGTTTCTCGTTTTACGCAATTTTAACATAATGCTAGATTTTCTTACCTTTTAGGACTTTATTAGGTTTATGGACGTGACTTATAAATTAGAGACTCCTTTATCAGTTTTAATGAAGCATTATTGCTATTCTGTATTATTTTCTTCATATTTCGGTTTAATAAATTTCATCGTTTCTCTGTTTAGTTTCTCTTTTTCTACTTTACTTTAATCTTGTTTTCGGGGTGCGATCTTGAATATTTCATAATTGTCATTAATCTCAATCTTCCATCGCCTTTGGGATCAACATAATACACACTTTCACATGCAAAATGTATTGATTTTTTATTAACAATTTTTATTTTAAAATAAACTATTATGAAACCACATCAGAATCTATAGGTAAACAAAGAATCTATTTCCTTTGGGCTCCAATGATCCTGAGAAAATGCACTAATACATCGCCGGCCACTTGCAAAGTAATTCTCAACACAACTTATCAAAAAAGATGGTGAAATAAAGATTTGGTGATTTAATAAAGACACTCCATTGACTACACTAATCTTCATACGAAATACAAAGCTATAAATCTTAATCTTTGGACATAAAATTCTCTGTGGGAATTGCTATATCTGAAGCAAAAAAAATCGCATAGAGCATCAGATCAATTAGGGCTATGCAATTGGAATTTGTTCGGTGACCGACTAAAGAGATTTTCAGCAGGAATCTCGACAAATTCTGAAAGCATTGCTCGAAATTCATCTCCACTCATTGTCTCCTTCTCAAGAAGGACCTCCACTATCTTATCCATTGCTTCACGGTTGTTTCGGACTTGCCTCAAGACAATCTCATATGCACTATCTGAAATCCTCTTAACGGCAGCATCAATATCTTCAGCAAGTTTCTCTGACATTGAATTCCTTGCCATCATTCTCATGATGACATCGGCACTTTGACCCGAGAAGCCCATGAGCGACCATGGCCCTAGTTTGGACATGCCAAAAGTGACAACCATCTACAAGGAATCATAACGTTTTAATAAAATAACCAAGTTAATAATCCAGTAATTAAGTTAATGATTTATTCCAGAATCCTGGACGCAATCTCATATGCACTATCTGAAATCCTCTTAACGGCAGCATCAATATCTTCAGCAAGTTTCTCTGACATTGAATTCCTTGCCATCATTCTCATGATGACATCGGCACTTTGACCCGAGAAGCCCATGAGCGACCATAGCTCCTAGTTTGGACATGCCAAAAGTGACAACCATCTACAAGGAATCATAACGTTTTAATAAAATAATCAAGTTAATAATCCAGTAATTAAGTTAATGATTTATTCCAGAATCCTGGACCACAAGGAATAGAAATATAATGTTTACTTGCCTGGCCAAACCCGTAATCTGTTGTAAATCACCAGCTGCCCCCACCAAATATGATTTCTTCAGCAGCTCTTCCACCTAGCCCATCAAAAATTCCGGCAAAGAGTTGCTGCTTGGATATCAAGGTAGGGGTCATCTGCAGGGCAAGTTTCTCTGACATTGAATTCCTTGCCATCATTCTCATGATGACATCGGCACTTTGACCCGAGAAGCCCATGAGCGACCATGGCCCTAGTTTGGACATGCCAAAAGTGACAACCATCTACAAGGAATCATAACGTTTTAATAAAATAACCAAGTTAATAATCCAGTAATTAAGTTAATGATTTATTCCAGAATCCTGGACCACAAGGAATAGAAATAGAATGTTTACTTGCCTGGCCAAACCCGTAATCTGTTGTAGATCACCAGCTGCCCCCACCAAATATGATTTCTTCAGCAGCTCTTCCACCTAGCCCACCAAAAATTCCGGCAAAGAGTTGCTGCTTGGATATCAAGGTAGGGGTCATCTGCAGCAATGAACCAGGTCAAACCACAAGCCTGACCACGCGGTACCAAGGTTACCTTTTGAACAGGATCATGCCCTGGAGTTAGCGTTCAGCATGACAACACAAGCAAAACATGGATGATTGTAACTTGATTCTATTAAAAACAAAGAAAGTAGTATGTAGAACTCGCTTTTGGAAAGAAATCAAGAATCTATACCCTGAAGTATATGAATTGAACATTCATATTCTAAGTAACTCAGAGAGACATGATCGAAAAAGAAAAAAGAAACGAGAGCTTTATTCCAGAACACTAGCTAGGGTTAAAAGGCATATTATATAGAACACTAATTAGATCAGCTATGTTTTATGGCTCCGAGCGTTGAGCTGTTAATTGTAGAGATATTCATAAAATGTATATAGCAAAATTAAGGATACTAAGATGGATGCTGGGTCATAATAATAAAATGGATAAGACAAGAAATGATGCCGAGGAAAAAGAAAGAAGACTTTGGTGCTTGGGTCGTAATTTGCACCAATTTAAAGATGCCCTCGTATGTAAGAGTGATGAGACTTTGGTATAGAAAATTAGAGAGGTGTAGATTAAAAATTATCATCTTGGCCTGTAGTAGTTTCTAATAATAGTTACCTTAGATCTCTTGGTAGATGTGTACGAACAAAACGGAATGTCCAAGAAGCTTTCCTATAGCTGATCCCAAATTTATTGGATGCCAAGTTTGTTGTTGTAGCTAAAGGAAGCATAACTTATAAATGGTTGTATTTTAAGTGTGATCACATGCATTCACAAGTAAAGCGTGTTTAACTTCTCATTTATACTTCTACTAACATAACAGTCAGGGTCGGTCTTGTGTTTGTTGGGGTCTGAGGCAAAGTTCAAAAATTAGGTCCCTCAAAATCAACGTAAATGCAAAATTCAACGATATATTAAGCAACATATTGTCAACTTAAAACTTAACATTAGAACAACAAACAAATATCTCAATCATCTAACAATTAATGGAAAAACTATTTTCCTTTTCCTTCTTCTAATATTTAAAAAAATAAAAAAATTTTGGACCAAAATAGGCCCCCTATGGTCTTGGGCATAAGGCGCAGGCTTCATTTGCCTGGCCACAGGGCCAGCTCTGATAACAGTAGAGTGTTATTTAAATTTTAGATACTAAAGTGCCACATGCATTAAGCCCAGCTTGTGTTTACCCAAGACAGGACATAAAATTTTTTGAGCTCAGTCAATAATCATTGCAAAATTTTCAAGTACTCAGCCCAGCAAATGCTTGTCCCGAGAATGTTGGTTTGGTCCAATAAGATGTTTGCTAGGTGTGAGAAAGCAATGATTTAAAATAACTGTAACATAAGAAGCCTAGAGTGTGGCCCGATTTGTGATAGTGAGACAGCCAGAGAATTTAGTCTACAGCTCATAGTTCGCAGACAACAGGAGACAAAAGCAATATGATAAAAAGGCCAAATTGCTAATGTATAAAAATAAATAAATAAAAAAAATAAAATCTATAGATGAACTTCTTTACAGCAATTACCCGCAGATGGCATGGCCTACTTCAAGTTATGCTACGAGACTTTTGCTTTTGCCATCTGTCATAACTGTTCCTTCTATTCCGGCTACTATCCTATCAATTGAATCATCAATTTTTTTAGATGAGATTGCAGACTTTCCACGTCGACCAGCCAGAATAGCAGCCCCGTTTAAGAGATTAGCAAGATCTGCTCCACTAAAAACAGGTGTCCTCATGGCTATCACTTCAAGCTATACATCGGAATCAAACTTCTTATTTCCAGCATGGACCTTTAAGATCTCTGTTCTTCCACGAATATCTGGGACATCAACAGTTACCTGTATGAAGATTAAAAAGTGCATCAGTACGAGAACATTAAAATTAGAGACAGACATAAAATGTATCTTTACCTGCCTATTATTTTTTGCAGCAGTAATTAAGCAGGAAACCCCCCGTCCACCCACCCAAGCACACACCCTTTTCTGTGTAAAATTTGCCCAATTGATCTTAATCTTTAGATATCTGTTGCAAAATACATCAACCTCCAACATTGGACTTCTCAGTACCCAACCTTCAGTATCATTTTCATATTTTATCGGTTTTGCATAATTCTATCTACTTTTTTATTTTTTATTTTTTTTGCTCCAAACACCCAAATTCAAGAGTAAGGCTCCGCCACTGGCTGTGCTACTTATTTTGATATGGTTGGATTAATTAGTTCTACTAGCTCAAGTCACTTTCGACATGCTTGCCCTCCTGGCTATCTATCTGAAGATCATCACCAACTTTAAAATCTAGAATTTTCTAGTTAGTGTACTATTGTTCTTAATTTTCCACATGCAGTTTTATTTGCTAGAAGATTCTATGTCCAATTTGTAATATTATCTTATTACTAAAGCTAGAGGGATCTAGAATTGTCACCACCAACTTTTAACTCTATAAATAGGGGATGGTGCGTGATGAAATGTGTGTGAAGAGAGTGAGACCAAGAAGAAAGAGTGGGAAAGAGAGAGATAGTGAGTAAGTGAAGCATTTTAGTGAGGAGTGTTTTCATATAATTAAAGTGTGTAAAATCTATTTCATAATAAAATGATATCTTCCTTTAAGTCTTAAAATCTAGGCAGTCGGGAAATAATTTTTTGAGCTTCTTGAGTTCGTGCACAAAAGGAGTTTGTGAAGCTTTTATAAAGCTTGCTTGATTACGATGAGGTAAATCAAGCCACGATGAACGATCTACAAGTGGTAGGTGGATTAGAGAAGATCAATAATCATAATTATACCACATGACAAACTTGCATGGAGTCATATTTCCAAGGACATGACCTGTGGGAAGTATTTGGTGGAAGTGACGTGACGCTGCTAGAGAAGGTCGGAACTCTGAAAAAGTGAAGAATCAAAGCAGGTAAGGCTTTGTTTGTTATAAAAACAACAATCGAAAAAAACTGCCGGAGCACATAAGAGACAAAACTACACCAAATGAAGCACGAGACACTTTGGCCTCATTGTTCTCGAAGAAAATGATTTGAGGTTGTAGCTTCTGGAGAATGAACTTCTCTCAATTACTCAAGGAGAGTTGACAATAAGTCAATATTTTAAGAAAAGTTAAATATTTCTGTAGTGAAATTTCTAATTTAAACGCTTCAAGTAAGATTTCGGAGTTTAGAATGAGAAGAATAATTATACATGATTTAAGACTCGAATTTCGAAATTTTATTACTGCAATACAAGGTTGGCTAGAACAACCTTCATTGGTACATGAAGAGCCTTCTTGGTGGATTCTAAAAAGGGATGAACTACCAAACTTTGAAGAGGCATTTGAAGAAGTATATTATTTTGAGACACCGCAGAGGGTGGAGCAGACACCTGAAGAGGGTGAATCTACTATATTCAAAGGAAATGGAAGACAAATTGCAAGAAGATGTCATAGAAGCGCAACAAAGTCTCGAGAAAACAAAAGATGCATAAGGATCAAGTGACGAGAAGAAGTCTATTAGCGTAATAAAAAATTCCTGGCAGATGGATGTGTATCAGGCAACATCATATGCGATTATACAAAGTAAACAACAAGATATTAAGGTATGTACAAATTTACAATCACAAATAAGAAAATCGGGTGAACATGAGATTTCAAGCATCAAGTACACCAATCTAAAAATCAATGAAGAAGAAAGCATGGAGGAAGAAAAAATATTTGAAGTAGCAGACATGCTGAACGAGAAGTCGAGGACTTCAAAATTTGTCAAGGCAAAGTTTGCGTGACGAAAAAGAAGAGTCAAAATGAAAAGTTGGTGCTGAAGAGGAGAATTGAAGATCTTCACCAACTTTAAAATCTAGAATTTTCTAGTTAGTGCACTATTGTTCATGATTTACCCACATGCAATTTATTATGCTAGAAGATTCTATGAGCCATTTGTAATATTACCTTATTACTAACCTAGAGATCTAGAATTGTCACCACAAATTTTTACCTCCATAGATAAGGGATGGTGCATGGTGAAATGTGGGTGAAGAGAGTGAGAGTAAGAAGAAAGAGTGGGAAAGAGAGAGATAGTGAGGCAATGGAGTGTTTCAGTGAGGAGTGTTTCCATATAATCAAAATGTGTCCAAAAATGTGTAAAATCTATTTCATAAATAAAATAATATCTGTCTTTAAATCTTAAATTCAACACTATTTGAACAAGGCTAAGGAAATTCAAAAATTCCATTCAATTATTGGAATCTCAAAAGACGGAAAAATATGATGATTTTTCAATCCTGGGGACATCCTCAACTCAGTAAAAAAAAAAATAATAAATAAATAAAAGAACTTATGATGCAATTATGTATTCTTTTAGTCTCTTAGCATTGTATCTTCCTCTAGAAACTGAAAAAATATTTCAAATTTAGGGAGAGTTCTTCCATTACATTCTCTACATTTTCTTCATTCAACTCGAGACCAGTTTCCATGTCAACTATCTGTTATTTCAGGGATCTTATTGTGCAGTCGAGTTTCGATCACCATTTTCAGGGTCATTGTTGAGCTTGAGCACCACCCACAAGCTTCTTGGAGCTTTAATACTACAACAAGACCATCGATCTCATGTAGAACCACATTCCTTCCATCATCCATTAGGCCAGGCCTCACATCATTCAATACCGTCTCAATATTATCCTCAGTTAGTGGCATTACACAAATTGGTGAAACCACAGCGCCTAAAGTCATCAGAAAGTTCAACATTATTGTTATGCATAAACCAAAGTATGATGCGTGGTGGCATTTAGGAAAATGACGAACACACAAACAACCACAAACAACCATCTAATTTTTTGTTTATTCTAAACAACACCAGAAAACTTGGCAGCAAGACTCGTTAATTCATAAAGAATACCAAGAACTGGTGAAGAATTGAGAATAGTCAAATTTATGGGCAATTGTCTTATGGGCAGTTTCATTTTTGTAATGCAATCAAAATTCTTTTGCTAGAACAAAATCTCTAAGTAACCACAATAACTAAATTCACAAAACTCAAGAAACAATTCACTAACTATGAAAACATTACATAATACGTGTGCTTGACCAAGACCAGAGTATCAACCAAGACTGGAATAAAAAATTCTTATTGCCTTAGGATGGTCCTAAAGGGCACTTATGTCCATCTTTTATAGGCAGCATCTAAGTAGCCCTAGAATTGAACCAACCTCTCTCAATTTATTGATAAAGCATTGAACATAGCTTAAAGGAAATATTAATGTGCACTCAGAAACAACTAAAGCTTATATAGATTATGCTTAAGATTGCAAGCATAAGGTTGATAATGACTTAAAAGAAGAACAGTTATACTATTCAGGAATACATACAATCGGTTTAACTGCATTTTTCTGTTGGCGTGAGCTATTAGAAATCTTTTTCTGGAAACATAAATCATATATAATTGTATCATATTAAGAGAATAGAATTAGGCAATTATGTGTAGAATCAATTAATTAGCTACAGATTTGTGATTATCCAAAATTAGGAGTTTTTTTCCTATATAAACTCTGTAACCCACCTATTGACCGTATGAATGAAAATTACCTCTTGTGTGTATTGTGACATGGGATCAGAGCAGGACACATGGTCTTGGTTCCTCTTCTTCAAGTTACCTGTAGCCCGGTTCTTGTGAACATTTTCATAAACACATGGAAGACCCCAACTTCATCACCGATCCCAGCCAATCTTTACCTAATTCTGATGCTATTCTTACAGATATTTCTACCAAAATTTCTGAAGCCTTAACCAAGACACACATATCAGCCCTACTCACTGAAATTCGCCCCAGATTGGTATCAAATTGAATGATACAAACTATGGCCTATGGTCCCAGGTTATGGAAATGTATATTTCCGGGAAAGATAAACTGGGTTACATTAATGGAGATACACCTCCACCCCTACCGACTGATCCCTCCTTCCAAAAATGGCGAACTGAGAATGCCATTGTCAAGGGATGGATTATCAATTCTTTGGACCCTATTCTGATTGGCAATTTCATTCGTTTCCACACTGCTAATGAAGTCTGGGATGCTATTGCCACTACATACTTTGATGGGAATGATAAATCCCAAATCTATGATCTTCGATGAAGGGTGAGTCGCCTAAGACAAGCAGGCGGATCTGTGGAGAAATATTATACTGAACTGCAGGGGTTGTGGCGCGAAATTGACTTCCGTCGCCCAAATCTGATGAAGTGTGCCGCTGAAATCCGCCACTTCAATAATTTGACCCAGGAAGACAGAATTTACACCTTCCTTGATGGGCTCGATGAACGTCTCGATAGCATCCGTAGTGGAGTTTTGCATATGGACCCGTTTCCTACCGTTGAGCAGGCGTATGCGTACGTCCGTCGTGAGGCACTGCGACAAGCAGTCATGGTTTCTACAAACTCCGACAATGGTCTTCCTGGAGTGATCTTGGCAACCAAAGGCGTGAAGATGGAATCATTTGCTATTGCTGGAATAAATTCTTTAAAAGGAGACCCAAATAAAAGTGGTGGAGGCCCAAATAAAAGTGGGCCAAATAAGTTAAAGGGTTTGGATGAGGAAATTAAGTGTTCATACTGTGGAAATAACAAGCACGCACGAGAAAACTGCTTTAAACTTAATGGATACCCCGATTGGTGGCATGAGTTGCAGGAAAAAAAGAACAAAAATGGGACGGGCACCAATAAGCGAATAGGCAAGGCGGCCGTGGCAACATCTGACTCTCAACTATCTTTGATTCTTGAAAATGATTATTTTCAGGATACGAACCTCTCATCAGAACCAGGTAATTTTGGTTTAGCTTGTGTTACATCCTCCAGTGACAAGAATAATAATTTATGGTTACTTAACTCCGGGGCAACTGACCATATGACTTATGATGAAAGAGATTTTATTCAGAGGACCTCATCTCGACGCAACAGGGTTGCGAATGCAAATTGAGTTATTTTCCTAGTCACCGGGGCTGGCTCTGTATATCTGTCTCCCTCTCTACATTTATCCCACACTTTACTTGTTCCATCACTCTCACATAAATTATTGTCTGTAAGTCAAGTGACGGCTGAATTAAATTGCGTGGTACTTATTTATCCAACATTTTGTCTTCTTCAAGATATTCTCACCAAGGAGATACTTGGGCGTGGTACTAAGAGAGAGGGGTTATACTACATGGAGGATTTCAGTGTCGGTCGCACTCATCATGTTCAGAGTAATGTGAAGGAACGACAGATTTGGATGTGGCATCGTCATCTTGGGCATCCATCATTCGGTTATTTAAAGCATTTATTACCTAGCCTTTTTTCGAATAAGGAAGTTTCTGATTTTAAATGTAATACCTGCATTTTAGCGAAAAGTCAACGCACTTTTTATCAATCAAGCATGAATAAAAGTAGTATTCCTTTTTCCCTGGTACATTCAGATGTGTGGGGCCCTTCACCTATTGCTACAAGGTTTGGGGTTCGTTGGTTTGTTATATTTATTGATGACTACACTCGCATGACCTGGCTCTATCTACTAAAAAATAAAGATGAAGTGTTCAAAGTATTTCAGTCATTCCATGCCATGATTCAAACTCAGTTCTCTACCAAACTAAGAGTTCTTCGTTCCGATAATGGTGGTAAATTTATCAACCAACGATTTCGCACTTACTTTGAACAACACGGTCTCATTCATGAGACATCTTGCCCTCAAACCCCTCAACAAAACAGCGTTGCTAAACAGAAAAATCGACATATTCTTGAAACTGCAAGAGCTCTCCTTCATGGAACCTATGTTCCAAACTGTCACTGGCCTAATGCAGTGTCCACAACTGTATACTTACTCAATCGGATGCCCTCTAAAGTCTTAAATTTTAAGACTCCACTCCAGGTCCTATCATCCCATGTTGCTCTACCACTAACTCTAATGCTCTCTCCTCGAGTATTTGGTTGTGTGGCCTATGTACATCTTCACAAGAATCAACGGACAAAACTTGACCCATGTGCTCTCCGATGTCTTTTTGTGGGATATGCTACACATCAAAAGGGCTATCGGTGCTATGATCCATCCTCCAAACGGACCTATGTAACTATGGATGTTACCTTCTCGGAGTCTGACACATTTTTTCTCCAACATCCAATTCTCCTCTTCAGGGGGAGACAAGGGATGAAGAGTTGAGTTGGTCGAAGTTTGAGTGGTCAAATAATACTGAGATAGAGACAACTCCGATAGATATTGACTTAAAGAATGATATGACTCAAGATCCGGAACCAACTGTAGAAGCTGAACCAAACTCCACCGAACCAGAGCCCCCTTTCTCTTCAGTATCCGCAGGCCCATCTCCTGAGAATATCTCTGAGGTAAGCACTCCTTCACATATAAGCAATTTAGATACTCCTGGTGGCTATAATTTACCTTTCAGGCATAATCGAGGCAAACCGCCAAGCAGATACTCTCCAGACATTGAAAAACGAAGATCAAGATATCCAGTTGCCAACTATGTATCCACCACGAAGTTATCTGATCCACTGAAAGCTTTTGTACATGTTCTCTCTTCTAATCATGTTCCAACAGGAATTCAGGATGCCTTATCAGATTCCAAATGGACTCAAACAATAAAAGATGAGATGGAGGCACTAGTAAAGAATAACACGTGGATACTAGTTCCATTACCTAAAGGAAAGAAGACAGTAGGATGCAGATGGGTATTTTCCATCACACACAAGGCAGATGGATCCATTGAGCAGTACAAAGCAATGCTAGTCGCGAAGGGGTATACACAGACATATGGGATAGACTACCAAGAGACGGTTTTACCAGTTGCTAAACTAAACACTGTTAGAATACTATTGTCCCTCACTGCTAATCTTGACTGGCCACTACATCAGCTTGATGTGAAGAATGCATTTCTTCATGGCGACCTCAAAGAAGAAGTCTATATGGACCTCCCTCCGGGCTATACAGAGTCTTCACAAAATGTTGTGTATAAATTGTAGCGAGCATTATATGGATTGAAGCAGTCATCTCGAGCATGGTTCGGACGATTTAGTGTGGCAATGAAGAAATATGGATTCAAACAGAGTGACTCAGACCATACACTCTTTCTTAAGCATAATGGAGGCAAAGTAATTGCATTGATAGTGTATGTGGATGACATGATTATCACAGGGGATGATAAAGAAGAGATTTCCAGAATTCAGAAACAGCTAGCGTCTGAGTTCGAGATAAAGAACTTGGGAGGCCTCAAGTATTTTCTGGGAATTGAAGTGGTTAGATCAAGACAAGGCATATTCCTATCCCAAAGGAAATATGTGCTAGACTTGCTAGCTGAGATGGGGATGTTGGAATGTAAACTAGCAGATACTCCTATCACTCAAAACCTTAAGCTGAGTGAGTGTTCAGATCAAGTGCCAACAGATAAAGGGAGATATAAAAAATTAGTTGGCAAACTTATATACTTGTCTCATACTCATCCAGATATTGCCTATGCCGTAAGTGTAGTTAGCCAGTTTATGCATAGCCCTAGCAAAGACCACATGGATGCTGTGACTCGAATACTTCGATATCTAAAGTCCTCACCAGGGAGGGGACTGATGTTTTCAAAGAATGATCACTTGAAAGTTGATGGCTTTACAGATGCAGATTGGGCAGGGAACATTTCAGATAGGAGGTCTACCTCAGGCTACTTCATGTTTGTAGGCGGTAATCTCGTTACATGGAGAAGTAAGAAGCAAAAAGTGGTATCATTATCGAGTGCTGAAGCGGAGTTTCATGGAATGACAAAAGGACTTTGTGAACTCCTCTAGATCAAAAAACTGCTCGCTGAACTTGGCTTTGTTCCTATTACTGAGATGGATCTATACTGTGACAACAAAGCTGCCATTGCCATATCTCATGACCCGGTTCAACATGATAGAACAAAACATGTGGAAATAGATCGACACTTCATCAAGGAAAACTTGGTAGCAAAGACAATTCGTTTTCCTTTCGTAAAGTCCGAAGATCAACTAGCAGACATACTCACAAAGGCAGTTTCAAGCAAGGACTTTCACAACTCACTTGACAAGTTGGGCATCAGAGACCTGTATGCATCAACTTGAGGAGGAGTGTTGGTGTGAGCTGTTAGAAATCTTTTTCTGGAAACATAAATCATATATAATTGCATCATTTTAAGAGAATAGAATTAGGCAATTTTGTATAGAATCAATTAATTAGCTACAGATTTGTGATTATCCAAAATTAGGAGCTGGAGGCCCCCTTCTTAGTTTGTAAAGAAATCTTTAGGTTCATGAATCTTGCACTTCACTGTTGTCTTTGGTTACTCTACTAATATCAGTCAAACCTCGCAAATGTGCCATGGCTTAAATTTTGGTAAACCCCTTGAACCTAACAGCTGAACCTGTTTTATATGATTTTAACTACTGTGCTATACCTGGCTCATCCTCGATTTTAGACCCAGCTCTTTGCATAGAACTGAAGAAACTTTCTTACTACACAACTTACATGATGCGGTAGGGATGGAGAGGATCTAGTTAGTGCCCTCAAGTATGGTCAAGCCCCATTCTGCAGTTGTCAGAACAAAAGAAAAATCGGGGAAAACAAAAAAATATAAAATAAAAATTAAGGCACATTTAAACTAACCTGAATCTTTCTCAACTGGAAGACAGTCAAAAGAAATCCGATAATAATTTAACTAGCCGTGAATATCACTGTAATTTTGGTGTCAAATGTCGATGATTTCTTGAGGTTAGTAGCAAAACCAGTGTGCAGATAGGAGATCAATGACCGAAATGTGGAAGATTTTGGATAGTAAAAATGATGATGGAAAGGTCTGAGACTCCAAGTATGGTTTGGGTGTGGACTAAACATCCACATGAGCCATTGCAATAACTTGGCCCAACAACGCCATTCTTTTTCCAAATGACAGTCACAAATAATAACCCACAAAAATGAGTTTTTTATTTATTGGAAAATGAAAGAAAATGAATGATATAAAAATTGAGTAACTAAGAAGAAGGATGAAGATTTTCTGAAATAATATTCAATATACAACTTCCATATTTGGCCGGTATATTAGAAAATATATATAGCAAAAGTGTTTTGACCATTTTCATCAACCACTACCTACTTGCCATTGCCATACTTTTAGATAGATTATATGGCATTACATATGGCCATACTTTGATAGATTTTTCAATACACAAATACATTAAAATTTACTCCAAACAAGTGCTACAAAATACACTATCTTTGGACAGCAAAAGTATCAACTAGCATTAACATTCCTCCTTGAGACTTTTGCTGGAAACACCAAGGCAACTCCTCAATGTTTCGAACCTTCCTTTGGACAAAGCTTTTGTTAAGATATCAGCATATTGGTCACTTGAATTGCAATGCACAAGCACAAGCTTCATCTCCAGCCTCTCTTGAGCTTCCCTAATTGAATGATACTTAATCTTTATGTGTTTTGTTCTCTCGTGGAATATTGGATTTTTTTACCATTGCAACTGTTGATTTGTTGTCACAATAAAAGACTGTTGCATCAAATTGTATGTGTTCAAGATCCTCCAACATTTTCTTTAACCAAACAGCTTGGTTTGTCACCTCAGATGCTGCTATATACTCTGCTTCAGCAGTTGATTGTGTCACAGTCTTTTGCTTTATCGAATTCCAGCACACAATGTTTGAACCAACATAAAACACATAGCCCGAGGTACTCTTCATGTCATCTGCTGAACCTACCCAGTCACTATCTGTATAACCAGTTAAAACCAAGTCCTCTGATCTCTCGAACCAAATCTCCAGATTCTCACTTCCTTTTATGTACCGAAGGACTTTTTTTGCCGCTTGAAAATGTAATTCACTTGGCTCTTGTCTGAATCTGGATAGCACATTAGCAGCATAGGTGATATCTGGTCTTGTTGTTATAAGATATAGCAAGTAACTAGTTAGACTTCTATAGATCTTTTCATCCACTCTCTTAGTACCTTCTTTCTTCATTAACTTTAGATTTTGTACTAATGGAGTGCTAACCGATTTGCAATTTTCCATATGGAACTTCTTCAACACTTCCTTGATATATCTCTTTTGACAAACAAAGATACCTTCCTTAGTTTGTTCAATTTCCATTCCAAGAAAATACTGCATCTCACCAAGATTTGTCATTTCAAAACCTTTCTTCAATTCCTCCTTCACTTCTTCAATCAAGGTGCAATTGCTACCGGTTCAAATCATCAACATATAAGGATATGATGATCATTCCTTCTTCCACATATTTTATGTAAAGTGTTTGCTCATTTACACTTTTAACAAATTCCAAGCAGCACAAGTGATCATCAATGCGGCTGTACCAGGCCTTTGGAGCCTATTTTAAACCATACAGAGCCTTTTTTAATAGATATACTTTGTCTTCCTCACCTGCCACTGCAAAGCCTTCCGGTTGTTCAATGTAGATTACTTCATTTAAGTACCCATTTAGAAAAGCAGATTTTACATCTAACTGATGTATCTTCCACATTCTCTGAGCTGCAATTGCAAACAACAACCTGATAGTTTCATATCTTGCAACTGGTGCAAATGTATCAGCAAAATCGATTCCAAACTGCTATACATACCCCTTCACTACCAATCTTTGAACTTGTTTATTGATCCATCAGGGTTCATCTTGGTTTTGAACACCCACTTGACCCCAATCACATGCTTATCAACTCGTCTGTCACCTAGTTCCCAAGTCTCACTCTTTTCAATCGTATTTAGTTCTTCCTTCATTGCTGCTAACCAGTCCTGTCAACTCACAGCATCAGCAAAATTCGATGGCTCCAGTATGGCAGAGTTGCATCTAGCATATACATCAGCAAGGGGTCTTGTCTTTAGCACAATATTTTCTGAGTCTGAATCACAATCCTGATCTAGACCAATCGGTTCCTCTCCATTTGTGATAGTGTCCTCAATTTCATGAGCAACCAGCCTTGGAACTTGCTGGTTTTCCAGGCTTCTTGTATCCCAATTCCAGGTAGCACTTTCATCAATTTTAATATCTCTACTAGATATTATCTTCTTGGTTTGTGGAATATAAACTCGATATCCTTTTGCATTACTACAATAGCCAACAAAACACCAACCTTAGCTTTTTGGCTAAGCTTATCCCTCTTTGCTTCAGGTATATGAGTGTAACAAACACTTCCAAAAACCTTTAAATGTGTCACATCTGGTTTTGTTCCATACCAAGCTTCATAGGGAGTTTTTCTTTTCAATGCTTTAGTAGGAAGTCGGTTTAAAATATACACAGCTGTGCTAATAGCTTCTGCCCAGAATTCTTTCTGAAAATTCTTTTCAAACATGAGACATCTTGTCATCTCCGTGACTGTTCTTCCTTTCAAAGATGCCATTTTGTTGAGGTGAGTATGGGATTGTGAGCTGATGATTTATCCCCATATCATCACAAAAATTATCAAACTGGCCGCATTTATACTCAGTTCCATTATCAGTCCTAATGGCCTTTATCTTGCTGTCACATTCATTTTCCACTTATTTTTTTGAATTTCTGAAATATAGCAGCCACATCTGATTTTAGTTTTAGAAAAAACACCCAGCACATTCTGGTTGAATCATCAATAAAGAGTATAAAGTACTTGTTGCCGTTTAGTGTCTGTGTATTCATTGGACCACACACGTCAGAATGTATCAATTCCAATTTATTCATAGCTCTCCTTGACAGATTTTTAGGAAATGGCATTCTGGACAGTTTGCCCTTTTGACACACCTCACATATACATGTTTCATCACCTACATCTGGAATGTTTTCAACAAGTTCCAAATTGTGCAATTGCTTCAATGATGTGTAATTAACATGACCAAATCGTTTGTGCCATAAAGAGGAATCAACCACAGTGTAAGAAAGTGCCTGATTTTTCACATTTTTCCATTCCAATGGAAAGCTTCTTTATTTCATTTTGACAGACATTAGCTCCTGATTTTTGAATCAAATATGGTACAGCTATTTCCTTTGAAGATCAATGTATATTGCTTCTCAATTAATTGACCAACACTAATTAAATTCTGGTCAATTTCAGGCACAAAAAGAACATTAGAAATGAGTTTGGTACCTGATGGTGTTTGAACTGAAATCACACCTATTCCCGTGACTTCCACATGTTCTCCATTGCCAGCTTTAACCTTTGATCTATAGGCATCAATCAACTCGACAAAGATACTTGCATCTGATGTCATATGATGAGTACAGCCACTGTCTAACAGCCAAGTCGCCACACTGCTGCTGGCTTTAAAATTGATGGCTGTGAACAAGTGCTCTTCCTGGTTTTGTTGCTGATTTTCAGCCACTTGAGCTTGAGGCTTTGATTGCTTGTCTTTTATGCTTTTACAAACCTTTTGAATATGTCTAAATTGCTTACAACCTCGGCATTGAACTTCAGGTCTGTACCAGCACCATTTGGGAGAGCGCCCTGTCTTTTTGCAATGAACACAAGGTGGATTAACACCACTTTTGCTTGCACCTTTGTTCAGTGGCCTGCAAAGCATTCACCAATTCTGATAAGGTGATGGTAGACAAGTCTCTTGAATCCTCAAGAGATGAAATCTTTGCCTCAAAATTTTCAGGCAGGCTGATCAACACTTTCTCCACAATTCTTCTGTCAGGCAGATCATCTCCCAGTAGCCTTATCTGATTTACAACCTTCAACAGCCTATTAGCATACTCGTTAACTGATTCTGAGTCTTTCATCTTCAAAGTTTCATACTCCCTCCTCAGGTTTAACACTTGCATTTGCCGTGTTCTTACATTGCCCCTAAATTCTTCCTTCAAACTATCCCAAGCTTCCTTGGCCGTTTCACAAGTGATTATCCTTGTGAAGATGGCATTAGAAACATCATATTGGATGCATGAGAGAGCCTTAAACTTCTTAGCAATTTCTTCACTACGTTGCTTAAGTTGAGCAATTGTTGGATTTGCTCTAAGTGCTGGTGGTTCACTTCTAGTTTTAGTTATCTCCCACAGGTCATATGCCCTCAGGTAAGCCTTCATTTTTGCTGCCCAAAAATCATAATTTTCACTAGAGGGTAGAGATGCTGAGAAACCACTTGAAGCCATCCTTAAAACTCTCACGAATCAGTTGGTTGTGTTGTGAAGGTCTGCTGGTTTTTTCTTGAACCTACCTCTCGTTTTTCTCAGCTTCTTCTAAGATCAGATCAACTCTGATACCACTGATAGAAAATTGAGTAACTAAGAAGAAGGATGAAGATTTTCTGAAATAATATTCAATATACAACTTCCATACTTGGCTGGTACATCAGAAAATATATATAGCAAAAGTGTTCTGACCATTTTCATCAACCACTACCTACCTGCCATTGCCATACTTTTAGATAGATTATATGGCATTACATATGGACATACTTTGATAGATTTCTCAATACACAAATATATTCAAATATACTCCAAAAAAGTACTACAAAATACACTATCTTTGGACAGCAAAAGTATCAACTAGCATTAATAATGAAAGAATAATAAAAAACAATAATTTAATTTTAAGCTAATTTAAATCAACATGTCCTCAGCATATTGCTGTCCCTTTTTTTTGATTAATCACGTGTCTTCATTGTCACCTGTGTCTCTCCACGTTGTTGCTTCATTGGGATGTAACTAATAATGCATCGTACATTCCTAAAAGAAGAAAGGAAAACAACTAGATTTGGCTAATTGATCAACTACTGCTTGACGACCAAGAAATATGGATAATATGCGGTGGGGGCCCTCAAGGTTGGGGTTCAACCTTTTAATATGGATAATAAATGAGAAAAATATTGTGAGTAGAGAAACAGAGGAGAGTACGAACTTAGTTGGAAGCCTACAGAATTCTTGTCATTTAGTAGTGCTTATTGATTGAAGTTGTTGGTTGTCGCTATAATGCGGTGGTAATAATTGATGTTTTACTTCATTTAAGCATCAGATGTACGTGTAATTTTATATCATACAAATCTTATCTCTAAACAATAACAAAAACTTTCCTTCTAAAGATTAAAAATTTTGTATTTTTGATTTGTGATTGAGATGTATCTTGATAAGAAAATTCAGCTACATCAATTTTCGTGCTGCTAAATTCGAAGAACGAGGGTAAAGACAAGTAAGCTAGAATTAACATTTCCTCCAAGAACCAGATAGGCATGGTTTTCTTTGCGAAAATCTCCTCTCTGCCAAAAGTAATTCTATGTAGAGCCTGAAAATTTTAGATGTTTCATTTATGACTAAGCTGTTACCTAGTTATTCATTTGCTGCTACTTTTGTCTTGAAAGCTATTTTAATTGGAATATTTATTTTGTTTCTGATTTCAAATAATTTGTATGAAGACTATATATCTTGCTCTTCTGTGGAGCTTCAATTGACATTTACCCATTTCTATAATATTCACCTGTTTTATCTGGCATTGCTTATCTAATCTTGTAAGAAATTTTCTTGAATTTGCATAATATTTTGTAATGTAATTGAATCTGAATAAAAGTAGAATTGTTTGCTATTGGATCTTTTTTAAGGAATTTATAAACCCTGCTCTTCATGCTTTCCATTAGGACCTCCATATTTTTATGCTATAATTTGCTTTAGAAAAATTGTTGAGATCAACTATCTTCAGTTGATGTGTGAATGAGAGACATAAGTAAACATGTGGAATCCTTTATTACCTTGAAACTAAACGAAGCCTAAAACAACTTGTGTACGAGTATTGTACACGATTATTGATTATTTAACATCAAAGTTGTTGGAAAATGGTTATTGTTAGTGAAATGGGTCAACTTTGAGCCCAAGTTTCAGTGGGAACCGTACCTTAATAATAATGGGACTAATGGGACCTAGAATATTCATGTTCTACTCGGCGACGTGATTAAGGTGATATATTTATTTATTGAAAATCACTTAGAATTGAATGAAATATTAAATGTCAAATACTTAAAGTAACTCACTTGAAATTATGAATTAGTGAAGAATTTGATTTGCCAAACACTTATCATACATAGGAAAGTTAGGAAATTTTGTTGTGGTCTATATGGTGGAAGTTCGGGAATTAGGTTTGGGCCCCAAGGGGTATCAATAGTTTTTGAAAGGGGAGAGACCTATATTCTATCGGGTTCGATCATAAACCCACACTTGCAAGCCGTCGTCGTCAACTGACCTGCTCGCTTGGCTCAGCACATGCCAGTGTTCGAGTCTGTCCGATGCGGGTGGGTCCTTGTACTACATTAACTTTTTTAGACAAAATTTAATTGAATCTTTGGGTCAAATTGTAAATAATCAAATTCTTGGGTATTTAGAAATTTAATTTTTGGCAGTATTGAACTAAATTGTCTATTTGGAATTTGGAGGTTGTCTGAACAGTAATGACTGTTCTGAAGAGGCTTGGAGTATGTTTGAATGGCCAAGAACATGTTTATCAATGGTTGCCCTGCTACCAGAATAATTACTCCATTTTCATTGCAAAAATTCTCTGCTTTGAATCTTACTCACTCACTCTCTCTTTTGATATTATTTTTAAAGTAAAAACATTTCATTATGTTCGTTGAAATTCCTGCAGATTGCTGTGCTACTTTCGTAGGAGACGAAATTCGTTCTATCTTGGGAAACGATTGCTGAACGCCTTTAGCATCTTTGAAGACGAAAAATTCGTTTTAAGAAAATATCGTGAAGTCGGTGGGCTCGAATTAATTTTTCTAATTCTGTTGGTCGTACTATTATGCTGTACAAATTACGTTACGATAATTCTGTCAAATTGTTTGGAAGGAGAAACTTATACTCCAGAGTCAACAATCTTAAAATGAATTTTGTTTGTATTTTGATTTTTTCTGTTTCTACTCCTTTTTATTGTTTATCTTCTGATTATGTTTACAAAATGGCAACTTCAGGTATTATACTCCCAAATACGACTGAAGAAAAATTAGAGAAATTTAATGGGTTAAATTTTAAGCGTTGATAATAGAAAATACTTTTTTATCTGACAACATTAAGTTTGACAAAATTTTTGAAAGAAGATGAGCCTTCATACATTTAGGAAGAAAGTGATGTTGAGAAATTGATTACGGTTGATGCATGGAAGCATTTCGATTTTCGGTGCAGAAATTATGTACTTAACAGACTGGACAACAGATTATGTAATGTGTACTACAATGGGAAGTCTGCGAAGGAACTATAGGAATCTTTGGACATCAAGTACAAAATCAAAGATGCCGGCATGAAGAAATTCATTGTTGGTCTTTTTTGGATTACAAAATGGTTGACAGCAAAACTGTCATATTCCAAGTTCAAGAACTTCATATCATACTCAACGACATCCATGGTGAAGAAATGAAACTAAGCGAATCATTTCAAGTTATTGCACTGATTGAGAAATTACCCCATTCTTGGAAGGACTTCAAGGTAGGACATCGATCCAAGTGTTGTCAGAACCCAAAGAATGATAAGGGAAAAATTCATCAAGCCAATGTAACAAACATGACAACCTTTTTGATATGTTCCAAGACATAAATCTTTTTTAAGTCATATCCGAATGTAATTTATCTAGAAATACTATGGAATGATGGGTGGATACTGGAGCTATACGTCACCTATGCTTAAACCATAGGATGTTCTCTACCTACAAAGTGATGGATCATGATGAACAACTCTACATGGAAAACTCTTCACTTCCAAGGTTGAAGGATATGGAAATATAGTGCTAAAAATGACAAGTGGAAAAGAGCTTACTTTTAATGATGTTCTTCATGTGCCCAATATTCAAAAAAATTTATTATTCGATTCCGTATTAATTAAGAACGGGGTTTAAGTCAGTATTTGTTTTAGACAAATTTGTACTTACAAAAAATGAAATGTTTGTAGGAAAATGCTACTTGAATGAGGGGATCTTTAAATTGAATGTAATGACTATTATACCTCCCATTATGAATAAAATTACATTTTATTTTTATTTCCTTTAGTCGTTTAATATTTGACATGAACAACTAGGACATATAAACAGCAAAATTTCGCGTAGACTAATCAAATTGGATTTACTACCAAAGTACGATTTAGATCCTAATCACAAATGCGATATATTTGTAGAAGCCAAAAAGGCATGTTTACCCTTTCGTTCTGTTGAAAGAAGTGCCAAACCCCTTGATTTAATTCACAGTTATAAATGTGATTTAGAGTTTGTTTAAACTACAAGTACTTCATTACTTTTATTGATGATTGCACTCAATATTCCTATGTATATTTACTTAAAAGCAAATACGAAGTAATTGAAGTGTTTAAACACTATAAATTAGAGGTTGAGAATCAACTTAAAAAAAAAAAAAGATAAAGATAATAAGAAGTGATTGAGACGGTGAATATGATTCTTCATTTGAACATTTTTGTTTGGAGAATGAAATTATTCATCAAACTACCACGCCTTATTCTCTTAAATCTAATGATATTGCTAAATGCAAGGATTGAGTATTGAAGGAGATGATGAATGTTATGTTGATAAGTTCTGGATTACCACGGAACTTGTGGAGGAAAGCTTTGCTTTCTGCCAATTATGTTCTTAACAAATTACCACATCAAAAAATGTATAAAGTACCTTATGAGTATGGACAGGTCACAAACCTAACTATAAATACTTGAAGGTATGGGGATGTTTGGCTAAGGTAACAGTTCCTAAACCTAAAAAGGTTAAGATAGGACCTAAAATCATTGATTGTATATTCATTGGTTATGCCTACCACAGTAGTGCGTACAAATTTATTGTATATAAGTTTGAAAAACCCGACGTGCATGTTAGTATGATTATTGAATCAAGGGATACTACATTTTTCAAAAATTATTTTCCTTATCACATGTAAAGTGAATCAAATTTACAGAAAAGATCTCGTGAAAATGAAGAGGCTATATATCAAGAATCTATAAATGAACAACCTAGACACAGTAAGAGGGCTATGACATCAACATCCTTTGGGCCTGACTTTTTAACATATTTGTTAGAAAATGAACCTCAAAGTTTTAAAGAGGCTATGTTATCGACTAAAGCTTCATATTGGAAAGAAGCTGTTCATAGTGAAATAGAATTCATACTACAAAATTATACATGGAAATTAGTAGAGCTTCCTTCTGATAATACGCCATTGGGGTTTAAACAAATTTTCAAAAGAAAAATAAAAGCAGATAGATCAATGGACAAATATAAAGCTAGACTTATCACTAAAGCTATAAGAAAAAAGAATGTCTTGATTATTTCAATACCTATTCTCCTGTGACTAGAATTATTTCCATACGTATGCTTATTGCGATAGCAACTTTGAATAGTTTGGATATACATCAAATGGATGTTAAAACGGCTTTCTTGAATGGAGAATTAAATGAAGAAATTTATATGATGCAACCTGAAGGATTTGTAGACTCAGGACAAGAAAAGAAAGTGTGTCGACTTGTTAAATCACTTTATGGATTAAAGCAAGCTTCTAAGAAATGACATGAAAAATTTGACACGGTTATGATGTCAAATGGGTTCAAAATTAATGAGTGTGACAAATGTGTTTATGTCAAGAGCACTTCAAATGGACATATCATGGTATGTTTGTATGTAGATGACATGTTGATTATGGGTAACAATGATACAACAATTCAAACTACTAAAAGGGTGCAAACAAGTAATTTTGAAATGAAAAATTTAGGTATGGCCAATGTTATATTAGGAATTAAAATTCCTAGAACATCCGATGGTCTCATATTATCTCAATCGCATTATATTGAGAAGATTCTTGATAAATTCAAGAAATATGATATTATTCCTATGAAAACACTTATGGATGCTAGTATGCATCTTGTTTCCAACACTGGTGACAGTAAATCTTAATCGAAATACTCTCATATTATTGGCAGTTTAATGTATGTCATGAATTGCACTCAACCTAATATTGCTTATCAATTAGTAGGCTCAATCGATATGCAAACAATCCAAGCACTGATCACTGGAAGGCAATTGTTAGAGTTTTAGGATATTTAAAACATACCAAACACTTTGGATTACACTATTCAAGATATCCTGTAGTACTTGAAGGATACTGTAATGCAAATTGGATATCGGATACTAAAGACTCTAAGTCAACAAGTAGATATGTCTTTAGATTTGGAGGTGCTCTAGTATCATGGAAATCTTCAAAACAGACATGTATAGCTAGATTAACAATGGAATCTGAATTCATTGCATTAGACAAAGTTGGAGAAGAAGTTGAATGGCTACGAAAATTTTCAGAAGATATTTCATGTTAGACAACACCTATGCCTGCTATATGTATCCATTACAATAATCAATTAGCAATTGGTAGGCACAAAATGCTATGTATAATGGTAAATCTCGACATAAACATTGTAGACACAATAGTATTAAACAATTGCTCTGTACTGGTATTATCTCTATAGATTATGTGAAATCAAAACAGAATATTGGGATCTGCTGACTAAAAGTTTGACGAGAGCAAGTCGAAAGTTCATCGAAGGGGATGAGGTTCAAACCGATAAAATAATCAAAAGTTTTCATGGTTGCAACCCAACCTAATTTACTGGAGATCCCAAGATATAAGTTCAATGGGACAACTGAACTGTGAGAAACTTAGTACGCATTGAGAAGATTTTACACCTACCCATTTCTATGATGAGCCAGTGTCTAGCTACCACGAAAATAGGTTAAGTTACGCTTTTAATGATTTTTATATCTCGATTCGTTCAAGTGGAGTATAACATAATACTCTTTATAGAGATTAACTATGTGGGTGAGAAGGGGCCACCTTTAAGAGAATTAGGCAGAGATAAATTCTCTAAAAACACTTATCAACCATGAAGTGTCCAATGCCAAAATTGACACAAACGTGAGAACTAATTGTGTTCGAAGGGAACTGTGTGACTTTTATTGTCTAGATTTACATGAACAGCTGACTGTTCAAAGCAACTTGCAACTTATTGGCTAAGTAAATCCAGTAGATTTTACTAGGAAAAGTTCGAAGTCTTTGGCTACTTATCCCAATGAGTTTTCTTCAATCTTACTTTGGAAAAAAACATATCAGATGTTGTTTAGAAAATTGGTTATTGTTAGTGAAATGGGTCAACTTTGAGCTCAAATTTCAATGGGACTTGTACTTTAACAACAAGACCTAGCATATTCATGATCTACTCTGCGAGATGATTAATGTGATATATTTATTTATCGAAAACCGTTTAGAATTGAATAATATATTTAACGTCAATGTAACCCACTTGAAACTATGAATTAGTGAAGAATTTGATTTGTCAAACACTTATCCCACATAAGAAAGTTAGAAAACTTTGGTGTGATTTATACGATGGAAGTTTGGGAATTGAGTTTAGGATCCAAGGGGCACCAATAGTCGTTAAAAGGAGGAAGACCTATATCCTATTAGGTTTGGTCATAAACTCACACGCACGAGCCGTCGCCGTCCGTCCAGCAGGTTCCATATGAACATAAGCTCGTGTCCAAGTCCAGTCCGGTCCGTTTCGTGTTTAGATGCAGGTGGATCCTTGCACTATATTAACTTTTTGGACAAAATTTATTTGAATTTTTGGGCCAAATCGTAAGTAATCAAATTCTTGGTTACTTAATAAAATTTAATTTTTGGCTTATTTTCGAGTAATTTTTTTTGTTTGGATGGTCTTTTAACCGATTAAACAGTTGTCTGTTAATTGACTAAACAGCCGACCGTTAATTGACTTAACCGACGCAGTATTAAATTAAGCTATCTGTTCAGTGTTTGGAGGTTCTCTTAACAGTGAGGAATATTCTAAAAAGGCTTGGAGTATGTTCGAATGGCCACGAACAAGTCTATAACTAGCCTATCCCGTTGCCAGAATAATTACACTATTTTCACTACAAACATTCTTTGTTTTGAATCTCATTCTCCCTATCTCTCTCTCATTCTGATATTATTTTCGAAGTGAAAATACTTCATTGATTTCGTTGGAACTCCTGTAGATTACTGTGCTACTTCCATAGGAGACGAAATTCGTTCTATCATGGAAAACGATTGTTGAACGCCTTTAGCACATTTGAGAGCAGCAAATCCATTTTTTAAGGAAACATCGTGAAATCAATGGACTCGAATTAATTTTTCTGATCCTATTGAACGAACTGTTACACTGTACAAATTACATTAAGGTAATTCTGTCATATTGTTTAGAAGGAGAAACTTATACTCTAGAGTCAACAAAATTCTCTTGATTGCAGATTGCTGGAGCATCACACTGATTCCCGAGCATGTTCAAAGACAAGCTAGTATGAGTTTTCCACATCCTGCTGGGACATGATTATCGCTACAATGTATTGTACTCGTGGTGGTGTTAATGGGTATGTAGCAAACAAAAGGCTCTTCGTATTATGATCAAGCGTTTTCCCCATAGTCTGTGGTTTTTGATGGCCCAAAAATATGTTAGCATATAAAATGGTTGTTTGGGTAAACTCAAAAAATTCGAATGTATAGTATGTTTGCTGAGTAAATTGAGTTTTCATTGTTACTGTATATTCTTTTTGGTGGAAAAGACTGTTATGTTAAATTGAGCATATTTCGTTAAGGAATAGAAGATCTCGAGGGGTTTTGTGTTGTATTTGTTGTTTTCACTTCTTTTTGTATTGTTTATACCGTGTTAGGTTGTTGCTAAACTTTTACCAACTTTGACAAAACTTTTTGGGATTATAAATTGGTGGGTCTTATGAAATGTGTGATTTAAAAGTGAATAAAAGTTGGGAGTTTAATGAAATACTTGGTTAAAAATTGAAGTTTGATTAGCCTATAATTTCAATAAAGGCTTTTCAAATAGGGTTGTACGACAAATTGTGTATTAAAATACAGAAATCATTACAAATTGTATTTTTGAGAAATAGAAGTGATGTTGAACTTATTGTAATTGTAAAATTGCAAAAAATCTCTGATTAATGATCTGAATATTTAAAGACGAGAGACCACGAGACTTGAATCCTGGTATTTGAGAATTTGTTAAAAATTTGACTTGTTGAGACTCGACCTATTCGGCACTTGGATATCGAGGCTTAGGCTTGAACTTGGATTTAATTTGATGTAAAGAAGACTTTGATCTTTTTGAACTTGGCTTGAACCTATTTGATTTGAAGAAGTTTTCGATTTTCTTGAGGCTCACCTGATTTAAATTTGAGAGGATTTCTTCTTTTCCTCCGACTTTGGAATTTCTTCTGCACTTCGTGATTGTCTTCTTTGCATTCACTTTTTGCTTTGCTTTTTGTTTTTTTTTTTTTGTTTTTTGTTTTTTCTTTATGGACCATTGGTCCTATTTATCGGGGAATTTCCGCACTAATTTTGGTAATTCTCAATTATATTTAATTAGAAGAAATAATTGAGTAATTATGATTTATTTATTTATTTGTTTATTTATTTAAAGAGTAAGATGGGTCTTTGGATTTATGAACTTTAGTAGACATTAATTTAATTGAGCTAATGATTTAAATCGACCAAATCCATTTTTTTTTATGTCTACAAATGCCCCCTCAAGATTTATTTATTTATTTATTATGAAATAAATAAATAAATAAATCTTAATTTTTGATTTTTTTATTTATTCGATTTTTTTAATTTTGAATTTGATTTTAATTCAAACTTCCCATTAGTAAATTAATACAGATGGAAAATTTGAGAATAAAATAGGGATTTGATAAAATTCTTATCCTTCAAATTTCAAAATAAGATTTTTTTAATTTACGAGAATGTTATTCGATTATTTATTTATTTTGTACGATCCATAACAAATTTGTTTTGAACAGACTTTTTATGTTTCTTGATAAGTTGGCTTGAATGAAGTCTGAAACTTATCTATTTATATGAATGCATTATGAGATTTGGAAACAAGTAGGTTAAATTTTGCAAACAAATGTAAAGAATTCTCTCTCTCTTCTTCTTCCTTTTTTTTATTTACTCTCTCTCTCTCTCTCTCTCTCTTTTCTTCTATCCTCATTTTTTTTTATTTCTTAGTTTTCGCCGTAGAGAAAGGCAGAAACAATTACCAATTTTTTTTGGTTTCTGCACATTGCAGAAACCAATTAAAAATTTGAATTATTTATTCAAATTGGTTTATACTTTTGCATAAAATTTTTAGTTCATTTTTATTTTATTTTTTTTCTTGGGCGGCGGAAACTATGTTTGGGCTTCTACTTCCAATTGGCAATTGGTTTGTTTGAATAGTAGAAACTCATTTTCTTTTGCTCTCTTTTTTTTTTTTTGGGTTACACGTAATTTTATTCTTTCATGCTGCAATTATTTTTTGAAATCGAGAAATATATGCTTATAAACAGATTCAAAATTGCAAACATTTCCGTGCACATTGAGGACCAAAGACTACCACTTTCCACCATTTAATGCATTTTTTGTTGGGGGCCAAGGACATGTTCCTTCGAACATCCAAGGCACTTGTGTTGAGGACCAATGACCGGCTCCTTCGACCGTCCAAACTACTTTGTGTTGAGGACTAAGGACCTTTTCCTTCGATCGTCAAAGGTACTTTGTGTTTGGGACCAAGGATTGGCTCATGCAACTGTCCAAGGAATTTTGTATTAAAGACCAATGACCTGTTCATTCTACAGTCCAAGGCACTTCGTGTTTGGGATCAAGGACCTGCTACTTTGACCATCCAAGGCAATTTGTGTTTGGGACCAAGGACTAGCTCCTTCAACTCCAAAGCACTTTGTGTTAAGGACCAGTTCCTTCGACTATCCAAAGCACTTTGTGTTTGGGACCTAGGACTGGCTCCTTCAACTGTCCAAGGCATTTTTCATTGAGGCTGTTTACATATTTGGGAGATTTATGATTTTAGACGATAAACGAATTAAAAGATTTACTCCCTTTTTTTCTTTGCAAACATAGCTGGAACAAGTTCTAATGATAAAGTATACTTTGACATACACGAAAGTGCTGAGCTTAAAAATCAAGAAAAAAGTTATCTACGTTTCAAAGATACCGATGTGAAGTACCATGCCCAGACTGGCCGATGAGATGAACTTAAATTTAGTGTCTATAAGCCAATGACAGATCCTTCTCTTGACCTCCTAGAGCCATTTTGGGAGTTGCATATGCCCACCATTAGTGAATGTCACGAAAGTTTGGATACTGGCAAGTCCAACCACTCTAGCAATCATCTTCCTTTTCTGCGTCTTCCGCCTCATCATTCCTAGAGTATGAGTGCATCCCAAAGGTTGTAATTTGTGAGAGGATTGACAATAAAGAAATATGATGGGAAAGCATGCTAGCCGGTCGATGAGAGATTTCTTTTCTTCTAAAATTTTGAAGATGATCTTTATGGGTCCAAAAACTTCTACTCAAGATGAATCTTCGTGAGTTAGTTTTTGCAGTCGGTTCTGTTACAAAAGATTACCATAGCCCAAGCTCTATTTATAGAGCTCTTTGTGCGGTTTGGTGTCCAAAGACCAACACTTTTGTGACTGCTAATGGTGAAATTGGCATTTCTCTTTGGGACATCCATGAGATAAGTGGGCTTTCGATCATGGGCCATTACTATGAGGAAGTAGTTCCAAGCCTTTTAGAGTTGACAGAGATCATCTTCCCAAGTCTTGTCTATACCTCTCTAAAGTTTTCACATTGATTGCCAATGCGAATGAACCTAATTGGGTTACTTATGCAAATTGGATTGATTTTTGGTTTCACGAGAATGGTTGTGTCCAGAATTCTCGACAACACAAAAATTATAAGAATGCCATGAATTTAAATCCATTCAAGAGGTGTCATCAAAGAGCATTAAAGGAAATACGGAGGCCCGTGGTGGTAGATAAGCCGAAAGACATTACTCGTAGGGATCGACGTTATTGGAGTAATTTGCTAATATTTCTATCTATGGAAGAAGAAGAGGAATTAGCGGTAGTAGCTTATCTCTCCTTGGGGATTTGTCGTTTCGTTCTTCCATCTAGGGATGAATGTATAAGAGTTGAGACTTTTAAAGTATCTTCTAGAATGGCAGGCGGGTACAATTATAGCTTGGTTCTACCTATATTAGTGAGCATTTGTAGAGGACTTACACGAACATCTAAATATCAGGCAAACCCGGACCTTCATTTTATGGATGTTTTCTTTATGCTTGGGTGGCAACTTTTTTGTCCGAGGTGTTTATGCTTATGTGGACAGAAGTTATTCTTGCCCTACAATCCAAAGATATGCTGGTACTCTAAATGCTTTCCAGTCTTGAGAGAAAAATGTTGTTGATTGTTGGGACCTTATTTGTGGAACGATGGACACCAATGACTTTTGCTAGCATCCATTACCCTCATTGTCTCATCCTGATAAACGTGTAGATGACCAACCAAGGTCTACAAATACTTCATAACTCATGATGAGTATTCGATCTAGATTTGTTTCTTATCACTGAGGAAATTTACCTTTCATTCTTGAGGCATATAATCCTCATAGGTTTGCGAGACAACTTGGCTTTAGACGAAAAACTTCTTGGTTCACCAATAAAGTTTGATATTGTTCCCAATGTAGGCAACATGTATCGTTCTTGGTTGCCTTTGACTTAGACGAAAAGTAGGTCTGTATTTCATATTCCAGAGTATGTAAGGGATACACATCAAAATATTGATGTTGAGTACCAGGCTTGGTAGAATAGCCAAGTGTTGCCAATCTTGACCAGGGTCTAAGTGTGGGTCTTATCTTCTAGTGAGAGTCGTGAGTTTGTTCTTGGCCCAACTCCGAATAGGGTTATAGAAAAAGGGTTAAACCCTCCAAATATTGCTCCTGAAGAGACTTCTCGAAAGAGGGATCCAAACCATTAAAATGAAAGAGGTATTAAGAGAATTAAAATTATAGTTCTCTCAACAAAGATTGCTTCCACCTCTGAACCTGCTGATAATGTGCCATAAGCGATTTTGATTCTAGATCACAGTAGTCCTAGAGATCAAGCATCCCAAGCACCGATAAAACTTTAACTCTAGAAGATGAAAGTTTTGGAGATCAAGTATAGTTCGTCTTTTTTTTTTTTTAACATACTACCTGTATTTCATTTCTTGCCACAATTTTCAATTTCAAGCTCCTCTTTCCTGAATATACAAAATTAAACGATCGATAGAATCGAGACCACTTCAAGCTATTCCGAGTCCTTCAAAAGGTAAAGTTGGAGCTTCTCACATTAACATCAGCCTCGTGAACACACCATCAAATAGTGGATTTTTAGGCATATCGCCTAGAACACGAAATGCAAGTATGTTCCTTATTTTCATTTACTACACTTTTTTTTTTTGAAATCATATTTCAATTTTTGTAGGTTTTCTAAGCATCCCTGAAGGACTAAATTTCTCCATGAATCCAAACTTTCAATCAAGGAGTCCTTGTCGTTCCATCACCATTAGCTTTAGTTAGTATCCCGCCTTCACCAGCAAACAATCATCGGGTTGTACCAATATACTCTTTCATTACACCAGTAAAATCTATTGAATTACCCAAGAGTCTCCTTATTTGAAGGCTGCTCTGCAAGAAGCCATGATTAATTATCTTCAAAAGTGATTTAAGGACGTCTTGAAGCACGGATTTCCCAACTTTCGATCTTGATGGGATGAAAATAATTTAATTCTTCAAAATGTGATTGCTAGCTTATTCCACATAGACCTAGTGCCTTCGATGAAGCGCATGGATGTGTTTCTGAAGGAAGTTGAAAGAAAGCAACACTTGGATTGTCCAACCATTGAAGAAAAGGATGAGCAGTTGAAACTTTTGAATAATCAACTGGAAGTAGAGGATTCCACATGTTCTTCTCTAGAAGGCAAAATTAGTCAGTTAACCTTTGAGTTAGACAGACTCGGTGATGAACTTCAAGCCCATTAGGAACAAAAGAGTATGCTTGGAACTGTGAAGCCAGCATTGGAAGAATCATAGATAAGAGATGTTACCAATGTATATCCATTGACCAGAAAAGGAAGACCCTTGAAGATAGTTTTTTGCAAGTGATTAATGGCGAGTAATCTCGATAAAGTCAAGAATTTTAATTTTTTTTCTTAAGACCATATTGTATAAATTTTGCCTTGCTATTTTTTTGGATGAACTTTTCTTTTTCATGTTTTTTTACTGCAAAAAGAAATAAACAAGTTGAATGAATTTATTAGTTGTGACTGAACTTGGATTTATAATTTATTCAAACTGCCTACATACCCAAATGGGATCAAGTCGAATGTAGTTCGTTACAAGAATACAATTTTTTTACAACGAAAAATTCAAAAATAAAGAACTTCAGGCATAAAAATGCTTTAAAAACTTTCCATTGATAGGTTAGATTTGCAGTCCATCTTTGTCAAAGATCTTGCATGCTCCGTTAGTGAATGCATGAGTAACAAAAAATGAATCATCCCATTTAGGTTGAAACTTGTCTCCTATTTTTCTTGTGATTATGATAGGCCTGCGTATGGAAAGTACCAGACATCCAACTTAAAATGATCTTGGTCGCACTTTTTTGCTGAAAGACTTCACCATTTGAGCTTGATAGCACTCTAGGTGGCTTTGTGCTTCTAGCCTCTTCTCATCCAAAGCTTCTAGCTCTTCTAACCGAAGACGGACATTTTCTTCAGTTGTCAAACCTTCTTGGGTGATAATTCGAAGTGATGGGATTTGACACTCTGGAGGAAGTACAGCTTCCAACCCATACACTAGAGCATAAGGAGTGGCTTGTGTTGAAGTCCGATAAGCCCATAAGACTTCATCAATTTTTTCATGCCAATCTCTTTTTGATTTGGAAACAACCTTGTTTTGCAGACTACACAATGTTTTGTTGAATAGCTCTGCTAATAAGTTCGTTGCCGCATTGTACATGGACTAGTTGTACTATTTGAACCTAAACTTTGCACATAAATTGCTTATGTGGCTATTGCAGAATGATTTGCCATTATTAGTTATGATGTGCCATGGGACACCATATCGATAAATGATTTTGATACGAATGAAATTTACGACATTTTCTTTCTTTACTTCCTTCAATGACACGACTTCAGCCTACTTAGAGAAATAGTCGGTCCCAGTGAGGATATATGCATGCCCTACCGATGACTTTGGAGTTATAGGTCTAATTACTTTAAGATACCTTGCATCGAACGACCATGAAACAATTGTCGAATGTAATGGTTCCGGAGGTTAATAAATGAAATTCACATGGACTTGGCAAGCTTCGATTTTTCTTACATAATCCGCGGAGTCTTGTACCATAGTTGGCCAGTAGTACCTCATCCTCTTTATTCGAAATGGAGTTTGGGTCTAGACTGATGGGCACTACAAATTCTAGAGTGGGTTTCTTCCACGACCTGTGTTGCTTCATCATTACTTAAGCATTGAAAGATTACTCCAACAAATGATCATCGATAATTGTTCCCTTATAAAAGACAAAGCTGGAGGAACAACTCTTGATTTCAATTTTTCTCCGTAGATTATCTGGTAGCTTTTAATGTTGAAGAAAATCGATTATTGGCTGTCTCCAATCTTCTCTTTCCTCATCTTCGAATACTTTGACACTATTGTTCCCTTCCAAATTACTGGGTAGCAATGACGGAAGCACCCATCTTTGAGTAATTAATATGGAGTGGAAGAAATCTTCATCTAACCTAGTTAAAATAGCGGCCAAATTAGCTAAGGCATCAGCTTTCCTATTTTCACTTCTCGGGATGAATTTGATTTTTACCAAATCAAATTGTCTCATAAGCATTGATGTATATTCATGATATGGCTTCAAGTCTAAATTACGGACTTCATACTCAGCTAAAAGTTGGTTGATTATCAATTTAGAATCTCTAATGACTTCTAGCTGGTGGATATCCATATCTAATGCTATCTTTAAGCTAAGGATAAGGGCTTGATATTTCGTCATGATGTTTGAACATTTCTTAGTTAAGGCAAAAGAGTAGGGCATGACAAGATCATGATGAGTGACAAGACTATTCCTGTTCCGGCACCATAACTTCAAGCTACGTGTACGAATTTAACTTCAATAAGTTTGTTGACTTTCACTTCAATTTGAGGGATCAGTTCAAGTTGAAATTTTCTTTGAGGTTGCTCGATCGGTCGAACTCCATGCCTTACTACAAGATGATGCACTGCAACCTTAGGATCTAACCCGAGCATTTCCTTGTAAGGCCATGCAAACACGTCTTTGTATTCTTGAAGAAAATTAATGTACTCGGATTTCTCTTTTTGACTGAGAAGGGCACTTTACAAATATTGGTCTCGGGTCTTATTCAGTCCCCAAGTTCATTTGTTTCAAGTCATCCATAGTAACTTGTCCCCCTTTTTCAAATATAGGTGAGGTTGGTTCAGGTTCATCAATTGTGACAGAACTTTCGAACTTGAATTTTGAGTCGAGAGCTTCTTCAAAAGCTATGTGATTGATAGAGACTTCTTCCTTATCTTCATTACCCTTTAGGGATGGACAAACCTTTTGATGTCTTCATCTTTTTCTTGATCGTTGAGGTTTCAGACTTGGATTAGAAGTTTTAATTTCAAGTCAAGAAAATGCAGATAGTCTTTGGGATGACATTTGGGAAGCTTGTGTATTCCTATCAATTTGGGTAGAAGAAGAAGGATCTTCACTTAATCTTTGGAATACAGAGAGTTTACCATTTATGTCTACCACTAGGAAGGGTTTTCTTTTATAAAATACCTAGGTGGCAACCTGAAGTTCATTTTGATTTTCCATCAACATTAAAATCTTTGTTGTATATGAAAATTTTAATTTTAGAGTTATAAATCTTTGTCATGAAACTAAACAAACAAATCGAATGGATTTAACCGGTGTCCTAAAAAGTGCATTTTGGCA
>NC_036257.1:4233122-4253687 GCF_002742605.1 Olea europaea var. sylvestris | reverse complement strand
ATGTGGACACTCGATTTTTAATTATTTAAGAATCCCACTATTTTATAATTAGCTTTAGAACAATTCGAGCATTAATCACCCCAGTTAGAAATACATTAAACCCTTTTAGTACAAGTTTGGGTTGATTGGATAAAACCAAAAACATTGCCACTTTATTGTCTTTTACTTCCTATCGTTGGCCCAAAAAAGTGAAAGGCACTGTGGCACGTATTTTAGTGCGAAGCTACTCTTAAGTAATTTGGCCATATTCAGGGAAAATTGTTTAGAAGATAATCTATTAGGGAAGAAGGCTGCTTATATAGTATAGAGTGAAAACTACCATAGAAAATCAAAAATATACCAAAAACGGAAGAAGGGACAATTGTTGACACATAAAAATTCAGCCCAAATCGAACAGCCCAAGGATTGAAGTCCAATTGGAGGATCCCCAAATCAGATAGCCCAAAGAACGAAATCCAATCGAACAAATCAAGGTGAAGGCCCAAATAAGGAGGCCCAAGAATGCGGTAACGCCATCGCCCAAATCTGCAAGTCGCCCAGAATCTGAACGAATAGAGTGTCATACGGTCGCTCAGAGCTGTTACTCTATTCTCGCCCAAACCTTCAAGTCGCCCAAGGTATCAACAAACATAACGCGTCGTGGTTATCAAGAAATGCAGTTATCAAAGCAGTTGTTAAAACAACCCTATCACGTTCCACGATTCAAGGAATTCGATCGAAAGCGGTTGAACGATGAAAGGTAATGGCAGCAGTTAAAAGGCAGTTTTCATGACAAAATGGCCACTACGAAAAAAGTAGGTAGTTGTAGGACGATCAGCAGTTTTTAGAGTAGTTAATCACAAAGAGATCGTCTATGAAGTATAAAAGGGAGAAAGGACATAGAAGCAAATGACCGAATCCAAAACTCTCGAACAGAGAACATGTAATTTTCATTTCCTTAGTTTTTAGACTTAAACACTTTTCTTTCAGTAACTCGTGTGCTTGCGCCCCTTGGAGGTACGTTGTTTTTCATTTCCAATTGTAACGTTCATCGCCAATAAAAGAACACCTTTTTAGGTTGTCTCAAGAGGTTTCGTCCCTTACACAATCGTCTGATCCTTTTTAATTGTTAGCGACTAACCCTCGCGAAACAATTTGGCACGTCCAGTGGGACCGTGGTGTTAGGTGTTGAAAGTACAAAAGGTGAAACAATATGCCTCAGAGATCCGACAAGGAAGGAGCAAGTCAAGGAGGAATCCAGTCTGTAATCGAGCGATATGAGGAGCAGCATGCCTCTCCACGAACAGATGGACAGAATCAGAGCAGTAACAGTCGTTACGAACCAATGACGGAGTTGAGTCCTCGAACCATGCGTGCATTACTTGGAGAACTCACGCAAGACGTCGTTGAACAGGTAAATCTTCGAAGTATTCATAATATGGAAAGATTTACACAAAATGGGAATGCACACTATGACAATATGGCTAAACAGCTAAAGACGTTAAACGAAACAATGAATAAGTTAGTAGGCCAAATATGTCAACCGGCTATACCTCTTACAAACCACTTTCAAACTAGGACAATTGTGGGACATAATCCATTTGTCCTAAATCCGAATCAAGGGGTAGAACCGCTTTCTGGTCCCTCTATTTCAAACCAAGGGGGTACTACAGTGCCAAATCAAAACAATGGTAATGGCATGCCTAACTTGGGGGGTAATCCAAACGTGAGAGATAATGCCCTAAACAATGGACAGAATATTCCACGTGGTAATGAGGGAACAGATGTCCAGGCTAATGGTAATGGCCCTAATTATGGTAATTTTGTTGCCAATCAAGAACCAAACATCAGGCCTCATGCAAATCAACCGATTAATCAGCCTGTAGGAATTCCATATGATCCCAATGTCATGTTGAGGAACCAGATTATGGAAATCGTACAGGATCAGATAGCTTTTGGGGTGCGTCCTGTCATTAGGTCGACGTACACAAAGCCATATCCTGATTGGGTAGACCAATCATATCCATGGCCTCGAGGGTACAAAGTGCCAGAATTCTCACTGTTTACCGGTTTAGGAGAGGTGTCTACTCTAGAACACATAGGGCGATTCACGTTGCAAAGTGGTGATGTAACCGATTACCATCAAATGAGACTTTTCCCTAGTTCGTTAACAGGAGTAGCTTTCTCCTGGTTCATCAACTTGCCAGCGAACTCTGTTTAAACATGGCAACAACTGGAACAGTTGTTTCACGCTCAGTTTTATAAAACTGAGTCTGAAGTCACTTTGGCTGATTTGGCGAATCTACGTCAAATGCCAAATGAATGGGCAGAAAGTTTTCTCCAAAAGTTCAAGACAGCAAGGAGCAAGTGTTTTGTACCTCTGCCCGAAAAAGAATTTGTCAAGATCGCTCAAGGCTGCTTGAGCTTTGATTTAAAAAAGAAGTTCCAGGACAAGGAATTTCCTGACCTTTTCCAATTGAGTGCGAATGTGATTAGGTATGAGCAACTGATAAGAGAAGAAGAACAAATGAAAAATTCTAGTAAAGGGACTTATTACAGAGACCCAAATTTTGACGTTCATACCATCGACGACGAGTCATACGATCAGGCCGAAATGTGTTTGGCCGAATTGGTCAAAGGGGATACATATACTTGTCCCATAATGGCCAAGCCTAGACCATCGGGCAAAGATGAGCCCATAAAGGATGGAAACATAAAGGCTAGATCGTTCTCGTTTGATGTGACCAAAGCTGACCCTATATTCGATAAATTATATAGGGATAAGCAGATAAGATTGAGCGATAAGCACAAATTGCCAAACCCTGAACAAATTAAGGGTAAAAAATATTGTAAATGGCTTAATGCATGGTCACATCTGACTAACAATTGTTTGGTTTTCCGTCATGTATTGCAGGATGCCATTGAATCAGGACGAATTACGTTCGATGATTAGAAAAAGATGGCAGTGGACGAGAATCCTTTCCCACAACCACTTGGAGTGAACATGGTAACATCTGGATTCAAGAACAAGTTACCAAAATTCAAATTGGTCGTAGATGAAGGAGAAGAAGATCCTAGACCACGTCCCAGTGTCTTTGAACGAATCAAAGGAAAAGAACCAAAAAAGGACAAAAACGTCCTGTGTGCAAGGTGTAAAAGGGAAGTAAATGGAGATACGGAGAAACCAGGGACATGGCAGCATCCTCATCGCCCTACCTTCTTCCCAAACATTCAGCCTGGTAGAGGGCGAGGTACGTCATTCTATAGAGGACCTCCTTTTGAAAGGCAGTTCAGACCAGCAGATACTGGAAGAACATTTAGGCTGCAACCTCGCCGGCCAAATGTATGGCATTCATTCCAGTACAGTACAGGAGAGGCAATACCCTTCTATGAGATGACTAGGACCCAACAAAGGCGTTTCCAACGAAACTACGGACGGATGATGAGGCAGCAACAAGGAATGCCACATCCTAAAGCGCATATACTACTCAAGGTAACCAATCAAAACGTCCTCGAAGGTAGTAAAGAAATCGGTACAGGTGAATCAATGAAGGAACTGCCAGAAACCTCTTCTGGGAGATCAAGGTTTGAGAGGGACAAAAGGGATGAAGAAGATCCAGATCAGCCCCTTGCTATCCAATTCGGTACGTTGCCTCCTGTCGTGGCCAATAATACCTACTGGCCAATGAATTCAAGAATAAGGAAAAGGAAGAAGAGAGGGAGGACAACGAAGGAGAAGCCTGCGTGTTGGTATGTGAAGAAGGCCAGACTTCTGGAGAGGCCTACAACGATGAGGAGGACGATGGGATGACGGACATTGAAGAAGAAATCGATCTAGAAGCAGAAAGGAAAAAGAGAGGAGTATCGCGCAATACTCTGTTTAAGCAACTACATCAAGAAGGGCTTCGCGAAGTAGACTTGTTGGGGGAGCCATCTGGGCGTCCTTTCGATTTCTACGTACTGTACGGGACACCCAAAAGGAAGAAGAGAGTGCCTCGCTCTGAAAAGTATGGGTCACCTCCAAGAATAATGCCCCCTCCCACAGGTTGGATAACTGATGAGGAAGCATTAGAAAAAAGTAAGAATGAAGTTCAGGAAACAGAGGATCAGCGTGATATACTGCACATCGACTTATCACAGGGGGATAATTCGACAGAAAACAAGCAAGAGGTAGAAATAAAGGCTGCCGAAAAGGTTATTTTTAAACGGCCAGCCATGAAATTGACTAAACACTTGAGGCCATTACACGTTAAAACTCTAGTTAACGACGTCCCAGTGGCAAAAGTGCTTGTCAACAATGGAGCAGCTATAAACACCATTCCATCCAGGACGATGAGAAAGTTCGCAAAAACAGAGGGTGACATGATTCCTACAGAAGTCATCCTCACTAGCTTCAATGGAGGAGCAACTTCAGCTAAGGGAGTTATGCCATTAGACATAACTATAGGTACGACTACTAGGACCACTTTCTTCTTTGTAATAGATGGTCCCACTAGTTACAACGTGCTCCTAGGAAGAGATTGGATACACGAAAGTCACTGTATACCCTCGTCGCTCCATCAATGCCTGATCTTTTGGAATGACAAAGGCGAAGCAGAGGTGGTACAGGCCGATCATAGGCCTTTTGTTGCAGAAGCAAACTCGGTGGAAAAGTTCATGTACGAAGGAAACTATGGACCTGTCAGAGTAGTACAAGACGGGGAAGAAACTCAGGTTGTCGCACAAAGCGAAGAACCATTCTAGTGGATGCACTCACTGAGATGTTCAAACAGATGAGGCCAAATATAGTGGCCCTGGAAGAGCCAGTAATTGGCAAAAGAGTAATCAAGGAATCTTGAATGGATTCTGAGTTACGAAAGCAAATGGCCGACATTCAGGCCTTCAAAGCCAGACTGATGGCTTTCAATAAGGAATGCAATGACAAAGTGAAGGAAGAGACTGCCCTAAAAATGTTGAAGGACAAGTTGGCAGTATTCGAGTTAGAGCAAAGTATTGGCCGAGAAGTCAACAAGGTAGACTGTTTGGAAGAGGAAATACTTACAAGAGAACTGAACGACGAAATGATGCGGATTTCCAAACCTGGATACGCTCAAGCACAAGACCCTTTGGTCAAAGTAAATATTGGCAATGAAGGAGAAGACCGTCCAACATTCATCAGTCAGATGCTCGACCAAGAGGTTAGTAACAAATTAATCGCTTTGTTAAAAGAGTACAAAGATTGTTTTGCTTGGGAATATGAACAAATGCCTGGTTTAGATAGAGACTTGGTGGAACATAGGTTACCAACTAAGTCTAGTTTTAAACCTCATAGGCAACCTCCTAGGCGTTTTGCTCCTAATGTACTCCCTGAGATTAAGAAAGAGATAGAGCGATTATTGAAAGCAGGTTTTATAAGAACAGCCAGATATGTTGAATAGTTGTCGAATATTGTGTCAGTACTAAAAAAGAATGGTAAACTAAGGGTGTGAATAGACTTTAGAAATTTAAACATAGCTACACCCAAAGATGAGTATCCAATGCCCACGGTGGATTCTTTAGTAGATTCAACTGCCGGACATGTCATGTATTCTTTCATGGATGGGTATTCAGGATACAATCAAATCTATATAGCTGAAAAAGACATACACAAAACTGCCTTTAGATGTCCTGGATCTCTAGGATGTTTTGAATGGGTGGTTATGCCTTTCGACCTAAAAAATGCAGGGGCAACTTATCAAAGGGCTATGAATTTAATCTTTCATGACATGATAGGCAAGTTTGTTGAGGTGTATGTGAATGACATAGTGGTCAAGTCCATTAAAGAAAATGACCATTTCGAACAGTTAAGATGTTCATTTGAACGAATGAAGCAATATAAGCTAAAGTTGAATCCCTTGAAGTGTGCATTTGGTGTTAATGTAGGGAACTTTCTTGATTTCTTAGTACACAAGAGAGGGATTGAATTTGATAAAAATAAAGCGAAAACTATTTTAGAAGCCAAACCACCTAGCAACAAAAAGGAGTTGCAAAGGTTTCTAAGCCAAGTAAATTTTTTAAGACGCTTTATTTCTAACTGTGCAAGGCGAACTAAAGTCTTTTCGCCGCTATTAAAGCTGAAAAATCAGGACGAATTCGTCTGGAAAGAAGAACATCAAAAGGCTTTTGAAAGCCTGAAGACATATCTATCAAGTCCACCAGTGTTGGTGTCACCAATCCAAGGACGACCAATAAAAGTATGTGTCGGCTGAAAAAGAATCAATAGCTGGAATGGTCGCACAGGAAGACCAAGTTGGTGAAGAAAGGGCAATTTACTATTTAAGTAGACAGTTAACGAAATGTGAATGCAATTACTCTGCTGTTGAAAAATTATGTCTTGCGTTGTATTTCACATGTACAAAACTAAGGGCTTATTTACGGCCCGTAACCGTTTATTTAATTTCTAAAGTAAATTTAGTTAAGTATATGTTTTCGCGCCCTATTTTATACCAAAGGGTAGGCCTTTGGACACTAGCTTTATCAGAGTTCGAAATACAATACATACCTCAAAAGGCAGTCCAAAATCAGGCTTTGGTTAATTTTCTAGCCGATCATCCCTGCCTTAACATGCCTGAAGAAATCGAATTAGAAATCAATTCGTTCGAATTAAAACCTTGGGTGTTGTATTTCGATGGGTCAAAAACCTCTAAAGGTGCAGGAGTAGGAGTAGCATTGATTAATCTTTTAGGGATTTGCTACAAGTTTGCATTCACCTTAGACAGAATGTGCACCAACAATCAGGCCGAATATGAAGCCTTAATTGTAGGCCTAGAACTAATGATAGATATGGGAGTAAGGAATGTGATCGTTAGGGGCGTTTCTCAATTGGTGATCCATCAATTGATCGGTGATTTTAAATGCTAAAGTGATTCCATTATAAGTCAATACGAGATCGCCCAAGAATTACTAGAAGAATTCGATCAAGTAGAACTCCAATGTGTTAATAAGATATATAACGACATGGCAAATGAGTTAGCCCAAATGGCATCAGGGTACTCAAAGGTTTTGAATTGGAAGTCTACTTGTGAGTATGGACTCATATTGCCCGTGATTCAAAGAAGGGCGAGAAAGATAGAACTCCACTGCATACAAGATGGAGATGCAATGGATTGGAGAGCAGAGATTAAAGGGTTCCTTAAAGAACCTAATGGAGGGATTAGTAGGAAAATGAAGCTATGTTTGTTGAATTACACACGAATAGATGAAGATTTGTTTAAGAAACGCTCTGATGGTGTATTACTAAAGTGTGTAAGTCTGCAAGAAGCCAAGACGATCATGGCTGAGGTGCACGAAGGGATATGTTGGGCTCATCAAGCTGGCTAAAGGATGAGATTGTTAATCATTAGGAGTGGATATTTTTGACCAAAGATGGGAGAATTATGCGTTCAGTATGCAAAGAGTTGCTTAACATGCCAAAAGCATGGTCCAATATAAAGGGCGCCAGCACGAGAAATGGCACCTATTATTAAATCTTGGTCATTCAAAGGTTGAGCGATAGACCTAATAGGGAAGATTTATCCCCCATCGTCCAAGCAATATACTTTTGTTATAGTTGCAACCGACTATTTCACCAAATGGGTGGAAGCGGTACCTTTGAGAGAGATCACCCAGAAAAGTGTTATAGAGTTCATCCGTGATCACATTATTTATAGGTTTGGAATTCCACAAACAATAATGGTGGATCACGGAACATCTTTGAATCGGGATCAAGTAAACAAGTTTTTGAGCGAGTTTGGGGTTAAATTAGTAAACTCCACACCATACTATGCGCAATCCAACGGACAAGCGGAATCTTCTAATAAGATTCTAAAAAGTATCATCAGAAAGAGATGAAAATGCCAGAAATTGACACGAATGTCTGAACAAAGCCTTATGGGCTTATAGGACATTACCTCGGTCAAGTACCAAGGTCACTCCTTTCCAACTTGTTTATCGACAGGAGGCCGTTTGGCCTATGGAAATCAACGTGCAATCGATCAGAGTGTGCTTACAGTATAAGTTGAATGATGATGAGTATGCCGAATCACTAGTTCAAAATTTATTAAGTTTAGACGAATTGAAGTTGGACGTCTTAGATAGGTTGCAAGTTCAAAAGCAAAGAATGGCTAAGTTTTATAATAAAAAAGTCATAGCCAAGTCGTTCAGCCTGGGTGAACTAGTTTGGAAGACGATACTCCCTTTGGATAGCAAAGATCCAAAGTATGGGAAGTGGTCGCCCAATTGGGAAGGACCATACAAAATAAACAGTGTGTTGCCCAATGGGGCGTACCACTTGGAAGATTTAGACGGCACCAAGCACGTAAGGTTCATTAACGGCAAATATTTGAAAAAATATGTTCCTTCTTTATGGGAATGTGAACAGATAAAAACATAACCAAACATTTTGAACGATCAAAAGATAATAAGGTCAGAGCGAAATACGTTCGAATAAAGTTCTTTATTATCAAACGTTCATTACAAGAATACAAAAGATACAAATAATGGATGTGCTACAAAATACAACTAAAGTAAGATTATCTCCCGGTTGATCGCTGAGTAAGCTTCACACCGCCTTCCTAAATGCATCGCTGCAATGGTGGGATTGCAGAGTAAGAGGGTGTACTGGCCCCACCACCTTCCTAAATGCATCGCTGCAATGGCGAGTAAAGAGGTTGAGAAGTACTCTCAGCAGGCAAGCTGAGAAGCACTCTCAGCAAGCAAAGTGGCCCACAAGCAGCCCAAAAATTGCCTTCCATCATTGACTCCTTGTGAAGAACAAAGAGACGATGGGAAGAATTTTGAAGGAAAGAACTTCGCTGCTGGCCAGAAAATATTTTCTATACCTCCCATACCAAAGGTGACATCAAGGTAAATAGTAAGGTGGGCAGACTAAACAGTCCATTTTTGGATCAGATTGATCGTCAGAATGCCAAGAAATGGCAGCAAATTGGTTTCGAAGAAGAAAATGAAGAGATGAAGATGAAAAATACGAAGCATTTATAGGGGGTGAAGATGAAGAGACAGAATATGAACAGCCACATTTCTGTCTAATAAACGGAATTAAATAGCCCAAAGTCTTGGGAAAAGTGGTGGAAATATCAAAAGGAAATGGACAAGATTCTTAGTGCAAAGCAGTTAAGTGCTTAAAGAATTGATGACTAAAAAATAAACGTCAAAATAAATGCACAAGAAGTTAATGTTCGTTAATGATGAACAAAGTTACAAAGGGAAAAATCGAATTACAAAAGAAAAAGACATCGTATGTCTTAATTACAGTCTACCCCATATGGAACGAATTCGTTCCCTAAGTTTTTCCCAATCCTCGTTCTGTCGAGAGGAAGTGATGTTCAATTCAGCCGCGACGTCATCATCATCAACTTCCAACTTCTTGTACTGCTCGACCAAGGACTTAGTTCGCTTAATTCCCTGGGAGGCGTTGCGCTTTTTAGCAGCCATCCTCGCCCTGCAGTCGTCCATTTTAGCTTGAAGTTCCCTCATTTGAGCAGCCAAGTTAACCATCAAAGAGTCTTCAATCATGACTTCGGAAGAGATTTCTTTCAACTCGTCCTCAACCTTATTAATCTCCATACACAAAGACTCTTTCTCAGCTATGGCTCGAAGATATTGAGTACGCTTGGCCTTTAGTTCAGCATTCTTGACCAGCATAGAAAGGACCTCGGAGTGGATAACCTTCAACGTCGCTTTAAAATCGACAGAAAGATTGAGCGACGGAAGCGTCAGTGCTTGCTCCAACTTCGCACTCAAGTGCTCAAGTTTATCCTTGTGCCTGGCAGCACTAGCCCTTCTAATATCCATATCCATGAAGGATACGTACTCAAATATCGATTCCTTCAGGAACTTTAAGTCCTCCTCTGAAGAAGCAGCAGGACGATCAGATGGAGCAGGGCGAGACGTCTGGACTTGCGCCCAGGAAACGAACAAGTCTTGGATAGAACGCACAATCCTGTCAGCATCCTGCAAAGAAGATTGCCAATATTAAAAATCCTCACTACAACGAACAAGGTGGAAATAGAAATGAAGCAAAGACTACCTCGTCGACAATCGTAGAAGATGGCGTGCCCTCAGCCAAGCTTGCCACCAACGACTCATCCATTCGTGAGGACTTTCCCTTGTCCGAACGAGAAGATGTTGCCACAACGGGCGGACTCATAGGAGTATCTGCAAAGCTCAAGAGCAACAAATCAGAAACCAATAGCACGAGCAAAGGTAAGACATCAAAAAAACTGAATTACCTTCTGCTTCGATGTTTGGGGGGTCGACGCCCTGGGAAGAAGGTGGCTCATCCATGGGTTGTGATGAAGACTCTGGGACTAAAGATGTATCTTTAAGCGTAGTCCCCTCATCAACAGGTTTGGACGAAGTAGCCTCAGCAGAGGATGATGGAGCAGGAGTTGTCGATGCCAAAGCCTTTGAAGGAGAGGCTGAGCTTTTCTAAAAAGTCCAAAAGATCATCAACACACAGAAAAGTTTCAAATGTGGAAAAGTATACTTGTAAGTAAACTAATTTAATTACCTTCCTCCTGACGATAAGAGGGGCATCATCATCAACATCATCCTCCAGAATGGGAGATGCTGAGGCTGGCCGTTTGCAGCTTGGAGCACTCTTGGCCGTAGTAGGCTTGGCAGGGAGAGAAGAAGATGGACGAGCAGACTGTTTAGTGTGACGAGAAGGAAAGGGGCTCCGAACAGACAAAGGAGTGACCAAAACAGGAAGAGGAGAAAAAATGCTCAGTTGGTCTAATGAATGAAAGGCACGATTGGCATCAGTCGCAAATAATCTGCGCTTCACCAACGGCCAGAGTTGCTCAAAAAGAGGGTGAATGACGTGGCTAGAATTGAAGGGGGCCAATGAAAAATGACTGGTTAAAAGAAGATTACGAGCATCTATAGCCTCTGCCTCCGCCTTAGTAATGGTATGAAAATGGTCAACTAAGTTCCTTGAATAGCAAGGAGGAACAGGCCAAGTTTGGCCAAAACCAAGCTGACGAGCAAAAAATTGGGGAGCATAAATCTCTACCCCCGCTTTGGCATTGGTCCCAGTTAGAATATCATGAAATAGCTCCCTCCTAGTTAAAAACTGGATCCAAGTGAGCAGAGAGGTGCTCGCGTTATCTATAGTGGAAGGGGGATGTACATAATTTGGAGTCAAAAAAGGAGGAAAAGGAAAAAAGGAAGGGATTGAATTCAAAGAATAAAAGAATGAAAAAATGTCCCTTCTGGACATATTTACAGGAGTCAAGGGCTCCACTGCTAGCCCATAACAGCTAGCAGAAGGGCGAGAAATGGATGGAGCACCCAGCGATGGAAAATAGGATCTCAACCACAGTTGAGTGAACCAAAGAGGTCCACTGCCAGTGGGAGATGCACCATTCTTCAATTGAGCTTGAAGAGAGGCCATGCCTCTATAAAGGGCAGCCAAAAACAAAGAACATAAATTCAAAGGCCTGCCACGCGCCAATTCGTGCACTATAGGTAAATAACTCAGAGAAGGCTTTATACTTGGCACGCACAACACATATTTACAAAGTCAAACTAAAAGGAAGGCCACTCGCTCAGTATGGGTAAGCTCAGCGCTCGAATGATTGTGGAGGGTCTGCAGGCTTGAATAAGAATCGGTGTAGTTTCTACCAAACTTTGGGGCGCCACAAGAAACTATGATACCAGGAAAAATGGTATCACCCAAAGGTGGCAGATTCACCAGGGCCCCAACATCCCTTATGGTAATAGACATGGGGCCAAGAGGGAAAATAAAGATATTATACTCGGAAGACCAAAAGCTCAAAGCAATCGAAAAAAGTGCAGAATCAAAAGTAGGAGGGCGAATAGAGATTTCTAACAAATCAGAAATCCTAGCGCTATCAAAAAGTGCCTTAGTAGGACCATGACCCACAAGGCGAGCATGCCACCTACGAAAAGTTACATCAGATTTAGGCCAAGTGCGAATACCTCTTTCGCGAAGTGGCCCCAGCGGCAGAGAGTTTAGAAAAGGAGGGCCATGAGTGCAAGGAAACAACTGACCCACCGCCGCCTGTTCAACTGCCTTCGCATTGTTGAAGAAAGGACCCAAGTAAAACTCATTACGTCCAACGTCGGTGGGCGCGAGAAAACTTGGGGTTATGTATGGGCGACTCAGAAGTCTCTGAAAGTCATCAAAACTAAAGGAATCGCTAGCTTGAGATTGTGAAGCAACCATTGGAGAAGGAACGAAACTTTTCAGGGTTACGTAGCAAGGAAGCAAAAGATGAACAATGAATCTTGAAAGAGACGCAAGAAATATGAGGCGTGGTTTGGTAGCAGTGAAATGGCGTGTTTAGGGTTTATAAGGGTTTGCAAAACGACGCACCTTTTCAAGTTATAGAAGGAAACAATGATTGAAATTCTTGGAAATTTCGAATGTTACTGGAAACACAAAGTGAATATGGCAAAATTTAATAATTATTATTAATTCTGCCATATTGGGGGGTAATTGTTGACACATAAAAATTCAGCCCAAATCGAACAGCTCAAGGAGTGAAGCCCAATTGGAGGATCCCCAAATCAGATAGCCCAAAAAACGAAGCCCAATCGAACAAATCAAGGTGAAGGCCCAAATAAGGAGGCCCAAGAATGCGGTAACGCCATCGCCCAAATCTGCAAGTCGCCCAGAATCTGAACGAATAGAGTGTCATACGGTCGCCCAGAGCTGTTACTCTATTCTCGCCCAAACCTTCAAGTCGCCCAAGGTATCAACAAACATAACGCGTCGTGGTTATCAAGAAATGCAGTTATCAAAGCAGTTGTTAAAACAGCCCTATCACGTTCCACGATTCAAGGAATTCGATCGAAAGCGGTTGAAAGATGAAAGGTAATGGCATCAGTTAAAAAGCAGTTTTCATGACAAAATGGCCACTACGAAGAAAGTGGGTAGTTGTAGGACGATCAAGCAGTTTTTAGAGTAGTTAATCACAAAGAGATCGTCTATGAAGTATAAAAGGGGGAAAAGACATAGAAGCAAATGACCGAATCCAAAACTCTCGAACAGAGAACATGTAATTTTCATTTCCTTAGTTTTTAGACTTAAACACTTTTCTTTTAGTAACTCGTGTGCTTGCGCCCCTTGGAGGCACGTTGTTTTTCATTTCCAATTGTAAAGTTCATTGCCAATAAAAGAACACCCTTTTTGGGACTTTGTCTCAAGAGGTTTCGTCCCTTACATAATCGTCTGATCTTTTTAATTGTTAGCGACTAACCCGCACGAAACAACAATGCAAAAAGAAATGAAAAATAAAACACATCAAAGTGTGTTGAGGTAGTAGCAAAAAAATTATAAGTGCTGCCTCTGTCTGGCTAAGTCTTGGTTAGCAACTAGGAATTGGAAACTAATTGAGTGGTTGATGAAAATAAGTCATTTTGATTGTTAGTTTGCCTTCGGAGGGAATTGTGTGTGTGGGAGAGAGAGAGAGAGAGCAATATGAGTGATAAGAGATTATATTGACATACTTAAGATTTTGTTTTGTTTTGGAGAGACTTTGGAAGTTGAAATACATGACTTGATTCAAGTAGCATTGGTGGAATTTAGAATGTTTAATACACACTCTCTCACGAGCTAGATATACGATATGTGGAGTTCTAAAATAATTTTTAATTCTTATATCTCATTAACTTGTTTAAATTTTGTAATTGTCGTGATATGCATTTTGAAGAAATATTGAAATGCCTATATCGAGCTAAGTATAATTGTTAGAGTATAGTTAAGTATCTATTATGCTTTATTCGAGGACGGATAAAGGTTCAAGTTTGGGGATGGTGATAAGTTTGAAATTTACATTTATCTAAGCCACCAAATAGGGATGGCAACAAGACGGGTTCATGGCAGGGGAACTCCGTTGGACATTTCCCCGCCCCGTACCCGCCCCATTACCCATTTAAGGCGTGAGGGACATTTGCACCATTTACGTACTCGTTCAATTTTATTTTTTTTAATTTTTGATAATTCATTTTGTTATCTTAATTCATTAAAGTGAGACAGTAACATAGTTATTAAAATTTTTTATTATTTTCTTTATCTCTAAAAGTTAAATTATTCAAATATATTTGATAAACTAAGGTTTTTATTGTTTATTATATTTTTTAGATAATCTTAGTCATCATCTTCTATTAAAATTAATGAAATTTCGTGGAGTTTTTCATTTAAAATATTGAATTATTAAATAAATACAAAAATTAAACTAGGTAGGGCTGGACGAGACCCCTGTTACCTATACCCTTCCTAGGAAGGAATCCCCTGCCCTGTCCTCGACCCTCGTTTGGAACGAAGCCCATGGATATCCGATATGATGGGGTTTTTTACCATCCCTACCACCAAAAGTGACTTTTATTAGTATTATTATGAATTTGATACTTAATTATTTTGATATTTGGTTTACTTTAGGAGAATACTCGAGATCAGATCAAGGGGGAGGAAATTTGGGTAAAACATGCAAATTTGGGATCAAATTCCACGATATGAGAAATTGAAGGACTTGAGTTGAATTGAAGAGGATAATAATTGGTCATCAGATATCAAATAGAATAGGAATGGAATTCTAAAGCAAACAGGAAGATGAAGTTGGATGGAATTGTAAAGGGAATGATTAAGTAAAAGCACTTATAGATTCCTAATTAGATGTGGAAAACAGAAGCAGGCCGGTTTTTTTTTTTTTTTTTTTTTTTTTTTTGGGAATAAAAAGGCAGATATATGAAGTAGAATACGGACGACGGCAACGAGAAAAAAATAACTCCAATTTATGTACGAAACTTCATCAAGATTTTGAGCAACACTTGTGGAATTAATCACATTCCATCGTCGAATAGCTGGGAGATTTACATTATGCAAGGAAGAAGTTTAAGAAAAATTGTTGGGATTTGCGTAACGAAAATCAACAATAGCTTGGAGAATTTTTATCTTGTTTATTATAATTAGAATAATGCTTGTGGTACATTTTGGTGTCCATTTTGGACAAAATGAAAATCAACAATATCTTGGAGAAATTTTATCTTGTTTATTATAATTAGAATAATGTTTGTGGTACATTTTGGTATTCATTTTGGTGTTTAAAATGGACACTCGGCGCCTCAGTATTGGTCGAGACGCATGTGGACCCCGGCGTGGCAAGCGCCTCGGCCAATACCGAGGCGCCTGGTGTCCATACCAAAATGGACACCGTTTTGTACCCATGGCACATCCCTTATATATGAGTGGCTAAAGAACTTTCATGCTAGGATGAATGATATAACTTATTTGACATTTATTTAATTTCATGATTTCATGCCACTTTAATACATGTTAATTATTTATTGTGTTATTAATGCTTCAATTGACATAACAATTGATTGATTCAGGAATAGAACTGAGACCGAGAGGTGATGTATGATTCTATCTAGTGCAATAAATAGCATAGGTATTATGTCGAGAAATAATTATAGACTATGCGATCCAGATTGAATTCCTATAAGTTAATGCATTCATATGTGTGTGAAATTACATAGAGATATAATAAATTCGGACATATGAATAGGATTGAATTGCTCGAGAGATCACTAACTAGAATAGATTAATTCGACTGTTGGCACGTATAAAAAGGGGACTAAATGAATAGGAATTAGATGAACGTTAAACAACATAAGTGAAATCGAAAGTCCTGACTACCTAATTTCATAATCTTCTCAGTTGTGTTAATATGATTTTGTTATATAATTTTGTAATTTTATTTACTTTAATTTGATAATTGGTTATCGTTTTACTTAAATTGAAGCTAGATTAGTTTCAAATTTGACAGCAAATAATAGTTTTTGTGAGACAATACTTGAACTTGATAAATTTATTTTAGTACTTTTCACGATCCATATGCTTGCGGAAACCGTGAACGGAGTACATCGAGTTCTTCCAACGGGGAAGGTTTATTAAGACTCTTTCCGAGAAAATGGATTATGACATGGAGGTTGTCTTACATGTTTCCATGCCACGGTCGAAGGCATGTACGATGCTTAATGTAATGCACAAATTCCGGGCTTACCTGTTTCCATGCCATGGTCGAAGGCACGTACGATGCTCAGTGTAATGCACAAATTGTGGTAAAATTAATCAAGGCAGCATGTTGGTTTTGTGTTGAGCAATTTTGGAAGCAGTTATATGCGGATGCTTGATTTAAGGACTTTTTGTTTGCAGTTTATGGACTATAAAGGATACAATCATACTACACATTCAAGCTCTAATCTAGATTCAAATTCAGATGGAACACGTGTCAACATATGATTGAACAGTTTGAAATATTAAAACAAAAACGTTCAATCATTTTCTGACACATCAGTTTGTCACTTTACTCCCCTGTTTTTAACCCTGGACAAGTAGCTTTATTCTAAAGAATAAAAATCTTGGCAAACCGACCAATTGTCATCCAAATTTGAAGTGTTAGTGCCTTAGAAGAGGTAAAACAGTGAATGTAGTGTCGAGACAACAAATTTGTGTGTTGACCATTCATGTCTTTGTAATTTGCATATTTCTTCGTTTTAGAGAAATAAAGTTGAAAAATTCTCGTAATCCAGCGTTTTTATTTTTTAAGTACTTCAATAATTCTGCATGCTTAGTCTACATTCGGTATTTTTTTCAATACCCAAAAGTGTAAATGAGTAAATCCGTGTGTTGGCTGACTGAGATGGAAAATCTCGACATCACAGGTAGTACGAGAAAGGCCTATAGACATAGCTGGATCAGTCCCATTAGTCCAACTTAAGCTCGTACCATTTAAATTATCATATTACGCAATTGGGTCTATAAACTAAAAAGGTATGAAGTCCAATCTCTTATTTATTTATGACAAAATGTCGTGCTTTTATTATTTAATTAATTTCCTCAAATTAATTCTCCAACTTTCACATTTTTTTGGTGATCCATTAGACTCTCAATTTCGACGATGATTCATACAAGTTATTGTCTTAACCTAACCAGGATAAAGTACATCAAAAACTTATTTTTCAACCAATTAATTGAGGGGAAAGTTGTAGTAGAGGTTTCAAACGTTTCAAAAGTGTGCTGCCATGTCCCAATCCTTCTAATTTTAACATCTATATCCCAAAACTTTTAATATTGTGCACCTATGGACATTTGGATGATTTCCGTTTAAAAAGGACCATTAGTTGACAAAAATTTATCTATTGACCTCCATATGACCAATATAATGAGTGACAGTTACTCTCACTTAACACAATTAAAACAATTACTAAAAGAGAAAGAGAAAGAAAAAGAAAGAAAAGAAAATTGTTCAAAGAAAATTGTTCATCTTCCTCATCATCCCTACCATATCATCAACGCCACCATCACCTCTTCTTGCCCTACACCAACCCAAAGGCTAGTTTTCATGAAATCTCATGGTGTGATTTCGCAACCTAGACATTCTCTATGGTTTGACGACCAACCGAGAGGGATTTCTCTCTATTTTTGACATAAACCCTGAGGGAGAAATCCACTCTCTTGGTGGCGGGATGCGTTGATTTAGAATATCGGTGCTATGATTAGAAGGTTTAAGGCTTGACTGTACATTCTTGAAAGGTTTGAAACCTTTCCTGCAAATTTTTCATTAATTAATTCTTGTTGGCAACCTATATAATTTGATAAGTTGTGTGGCATAAGACCTAAGATGTCCGATTGACATGAAATACAATTCATTGGTCAAGTATATCCCAATTGGCAATAAGATGGAAATACTGTTACTCACATTTCCATTTATGTTATTCGTTACAATCCCTTGGTCGAGTATAATCCAATTGGTAAAGAGAGATGAATTTAGTGTTACGCTCATTCATATTTATGCTATTCGCGACATTGAACTATTTATTTACCACGTTATATTTGAAACCTATTTTATTAATAATAATCCACCTTGGCCAAGGACTTCTAATATCAACTACTATTTTCATAAGCCAAACGTGCAATAAGTGATACATATTCAGACTGATGATATCGGTATCTCCTACTTCATACATTTAGCAAAGTTCAAGAATAAATCATCGTGATATGTATCTTATCATCACAATTTCTAGTGATTAATATAATGCTCAAACATATTCTTTAAACTTAATTATACATAATTGTTTATATAAATACACACAATAATAGAGATGACTATAACAAAAATAATTGCATTGATAATAAAATGTCTCTATCAACTGTTGGAAATAAGGCACAATTGTGTACACACTACAGAATAAAAAGTCAAAAATAAAAATATAAAAAAATGGAGTGATTAGGACATATCCACACATTCAAGAGTATCTAATTTCGACAATATTCTCTTCTTTTCACACAGTTCACACATACTTACATCTCTATTTTTATGTTTCACATTTTCACATGCACAAATTTTGATGAGAAATACTATTTGTATATTCCGATGTACACTCTCCTCATAAGAGGGGAAACCCACATTCAATAAAATAATGCATGGGCTCCCCTCTTGTGAGAAGAAATATATACAAGAATGTACATATAACAAAACTCAATTTTGATTGTAGTTGGTCTCAAGCCCCAAAAAATGAAAAGGATTGTAACTTTTATTTAATTTATAATTCATATAAATTGCAAAAATTATAAATTTTAAAAAAATATTAAAATTGTTATGAATTAAAAAAAAGAAGCCTGCGAAGCCTAAATTTTTTGACCGAACAAAAGCTCAACTCGGTTCAGCTAGGGCGGAAAAAGGTCGAACCATTTTTACTCGAGCCGAACCAGAGTTTTCGAGTTTTGGCTTGGCTCGTTGATATACACCGTAGACACCCCTCAATTTTCTTACAAATGGTGTATTTGATTAGTCGTCTTTTCACAAACGGATGCTTCTTTCATTACTAAAATTCAGCTTTTCACCTACGGATAATTATCAACGGCTTGTAATCGTTGGTAATTACAAATGGATCATTCGTTGATAAAATTATTGGACTTTTATTTATGAAAATCACAAACGATATTTTCGTTGGTAAAAGTGGTAGCTCTTTACCAACGAATATTCTGTGCATAATGTTGTTGAATATACGTACTATTTATCAACAGCATTTCCTAGGTGTTGTAATTCAACCATTTTTCTAAAAACTTCGTCTACTTTTCACCTACGGATTTTCTATGGATGAAGAGTAGTTCATATTACCAACAAAATTACTATTGCTAATATTAATCAATTTAAATAATTAAAAAATTCAAACATTCTCCTTAGGAATATCTGTAGGTGCTACAACTTTAAAGTTGCAAACACAAGTGCAGGTTGTCTCAAGTAGTAAACTCAAAAGTTCAAGGTCGAACCACAGGGAATTGGAAGGAAATAAATTAGTCTATGAGTGATGAATAGTTGGTGAAAATACGATGAATAAAAACACTAGAGTATTGGGGATTCACTTTGAATAAATGGGTATAAATTATTCTTAACCTTTTATTAAACTCATGTGAAAATCAACTAGGGAGTGATCTCATATGGATGATAAAAAATTGGTAACAAATATATTAAAAGATAGTTCTTGATAATTGTTTGAGAGAATATGTCAAAATAAGTTGTTGGTATGTAGAGATTATCTAAACATTTATTGTGTCAAAATTGTCAACAATAAATCAAAGTTTTTAACAAACCAAAACCTTTTGTAGAACATATACTTCAATCAAGTAAAAAGATAAACATTAAAGAACAAAGCGAAATATCAAAGACAATACTACATATTTACCAAAGTTTCAACCCTAGCTCTAGCTAATGGTTTAAAAGTATATAACAAAATGTTACAAAGAAAATGAAAGAAACTAGAATATGATGAAAAGGAATTGATGCTTTCAAAATCTTGGCCAAGGCCCCCTTTTATAGGCAAAGGAACGTCCAAAATATAAGTGGACAATACAACTTGTTTCTGTCCAATTTCAAGATATCTGGAACATGCAAATTGATGTCAATTTTCAAATAATTTGTGTCGTGAATTTGGACTTATGATAATAGATAAATCGTTTCCACCTAAGTTAGCTTTCCATTGGTGTAAATATCATGTTCATTGGATCTCTGTAACTCTAGATATAGCCAAAACAATGAGTGCTGCTTCACAGGTAGAAAAGTTGTATCCTGTAGGTAACAAGCTGGATTTTGCACGGTAATTTTGGCTGCCTTATGATGCGGATTTGACTTCTTTGTACATAAAGTTGTAAATACATATCTTATCTTTCCAACCCAACTTGAATCACATTATTTCGATAGCTACAGCTCGAGTTATGGCTATTTTATCAAGACAGCTGCATCTTTACTAGAGACAACTCATCATTCTTAATTTTTCAACATTTTTTTCTCCACTTGCTCCACTTGTTCTACCTTGAAAATACATGTGAAATACATCAAATAAATAATCTTTCAAAAGTATAATACTCATGCCGACATGTATTTAAATACGTCTTTCAATTAATTGCACTTTTAATCATGTATTTATGGAAATTGAATTTACGACAAGAGAATTGAAATTAGAGACTACAATTAGTATTTTTAAACAAAGTGAATGTAAAATGTCTTGTAAATGATATATCTTTGAAACACTTTTAGA
>NC_036257.1:4226454-4228486 GCF_002742605.1 Olea europaea var. sylvestris | reverse complement strand
CCTTTCTAAGACATCAACGTCAATCGGGAGGCTGACTTAGTGTAATAACCGCGGGGGTTGAAGTTGAAGACATTAAGGCCGCACGGTTCTTGAAGGAAATTAGCAAGTCCGTGACAGTTGGTATCAGAGCCTAGGTTTGCTCACTTACTATCGTTGGCATGGTGGAAAAAGATGTTGTGGGATCCGGCATTTCGGAAGTAGAACATGATGAGCGGGGTCGAGAGGTCGAACCCCAAACCACGAGTAAGAAAACTCGACAAACTCGGAGTAAGAGCCGACCACCAGCCCCTACCGATGGATCTCTTGAGGAAGTATTTCTCAATATGGGGGAACGCATTGAAGTAGTGGAGAATTCACTCTCAACCCTTGAAGCTCACACCTTGGAACAACTTGATGATCTCAAGGAAGACCAAGGCGCTTTAAGGGAAGAATATACGAGGTTGGAGGTTAAGGTCATGGATGCTGTCAAAGCAATCCAAGACCAAGTAAACAAGCTTTGCGCGGATATGCAAAGTGGCCTAGACGCTTGTAAGAAGGCGTCAACCGGTGCGGGTACTAGCACGATGCTAGCGGCTCCAAGGATCGACTATCCAAAGCCTAGGGAGTTCGATGGAAAGCGAGACGCGAAAGAGCTAGATGATTTCCTATGGCGATTGGAAATATATTTTGAGGGCGTGAACATTTTGGATGAAGCTACTAAGGTACGTACTTCGACTATGTATCTTACGGACACCGCGGCTCTATGGTGGCGACGTAAACACGCCGACATAGAAAAGGGTGCTTGTAGGATAGATAGTTGGGATGATTTCAAGAAGGAATTGAAACGCCAATTTTATCCCGAAAATGTAGTATATGAGGCCCGTAAAAAGCTTAGGGAGTTGAAACATAAGGGCACTATTCGCGATTATGTCAAAGAGTTTACTACCCTTGTGCTTCAAATCCCCAGCATGTCAGATGAAGATCTATTGTTTCACTTTACCGACGGATTGCAAAATTGGGCAAAGCAAGAACTTCAGCGTCGGGGAGTGAAGACAGTAGACGAGGCTATTGTGGTGGCTGAATCTTTAACCGAGTTCCAAAGGAGCACGGATTCATCAAAATCTTCTAAAAGCTTTCAGAGTAACTCGGCTAAAGGCGGGGGAGAGAAGAAAGATTACCACAAGTCCTCATTCTTCAAAGGTGGTAACACTCACAAACCTTCCCTCTCGCGGAAAAATTATGAGGAAAAGAAGAAGGCCTCGACGGGCTCTCAAAGTGGATGCTTCGTGTGCAAAGGGCCACACTTAATGCGTGATTGCCCTAAACTTGGCACATTGGCAGCTATGGCGGAGGAACGGGATTCATCCTCTTGCCAAGAGCAAAGGGCAGAACATTTTAGTTCATTGCAACTTCTTAACGCTCTCAATGCTAAGGTCGTTCCGGCTTCCAATAATGAACGAGGATTAATGTATGTGGAAGCTCAAGTAAATAGATGGCCCGCACTAGCAATGGTGGATACGGGAGCTACCAACAACTTCATTACTAAAGATGAGGCTAGAAGGTTGGGCCTCACAATCACTAAAAGTGGTGGTCTTATGAAAGCTGTGAATTCTCCATCCACGCCCCTTGGTGGCATAGTTCGAGGAGTGAAAATTCAATTAGGCACTTGGCATGGCCAAGTGGATTTTTCGCTGGCTACAATGGATGATTTTTGCTTGGTTCTCGGGTTGGACTTCATGAGGAAGGTCAATGTTATTCCTATGCCTTCCTTTGGCTAGGTCTGCATCTTGGAGAGGGGTTCTCCATGCATGGTTCCTACGGTAGCTAGGACGAAAGCAATAGGGCAGCTTTCGGCCATGCAACTAGCAAAAGGGCTAAAGAAAGGAGAGGCGACGTATTTGGCAGCATTAAAAATGGAGGACCAAGTTGAGGAAGTTGTGGGTGACGATAGTGTGCCCGAAGTCATCAAGGATGTCCTTGAAGAAAATAAGGACGTAATGCCGCCGGAGTTACCTAAGAAATTACCACCTAGGAGGGAGGTGGATCATAAGAT
>NC_036257.1:4225799-4226193 GCF_002742605.1 Olea europaea var. sylvestris | reverse complement strand
TTAAAAACAAGTATCCTATTCCTTTGATTGCTGATTTATTTGATAGACTTGGTAGTGCAAAATATTACACAAAGGTGGATCTACAAAAGGGATACTACCAAGTACGGATTGCAGAAGGAGATGAGCCTAAGACAACATGCATCACTCGATATGGCTCATTCGAATGGTTGGTAATGCCTTTTGGCTTAACCAACGCCCCGGCCACATTTTGCACATTGATGAATAGGATTTTCCAACCTTACTTGGACAAGTTCGTGGTAGTATACTTGGATGACATTGTCATCTATAGCGATAACTTGGAGGATCACGCAAAACATCTCCGAACGGTGTTCCAAGCATTGCGGGAGAATGAGCTATACATCAAAAAGGAAAAATGTTCCTTTGCCAAGGAGGA
>NC_036257.1:4061024-4224625 GCF_002742605.1 Olea europaea var. sylvestris | reverse complement strand
GACAGGACAACAACCACTAACACCCCACACTTTGTCCACTTCTATTGACGGAGGGAAAAGCCCCGGAGCATACAAAATGGCTAAGTCATGGGAAGAGCATGCCGACTTAGCACGATCTTGTCTAAACAAAGCACGGAGGCGTATGAAGAAGTGGGCCGATAAGAAGAGACGGCCTTTGGAATTTAAAGTTGGCGACCAAGTCCTTGTGAAAATATTACCTCAACAATTCAAGGCGTACCGAAGTGTGCACAAAGGCTTGGTACGGAGATATGAAGGGCCGTTCCCGGTGATAGCTAAGGTTGGCAAGGTATCTTATCGCCTTGACCTACCTAGCACTTTAAAGATTCATCCCGTCTTCCATGTGAGCATGTTGAAGCCATATCATGAAGACATGGAAGACCCTAGCCGAGGGGAGTCACAACGGGCACCTCCGATTGTGACTAAGTCATTTGACAAGGAGGTTGATGAGGTCCTAGCAGATCGCATTGTGCGAAGGCGTGGAGTGCCTCCTTGCCAACAATTTTTGATAAAGTGGAAGGGATTGCCCGAGTCCGAAGCAACGTGGGAAAGTCAAGAAGACTTGTGGCAGTTCGAAGACAAACTAAAGCATTACGCGGCGACGAGGGCGTCGCCCAAATAGGCAGGGGAGGATGTCACGACTCGCTCGATTTTTGGCACAAGAAGATCGAGCAATTTAAAATGTTGACGACTTGGGGCTAACCGGAATAATCTAGACTCCCACAAGTGCATAAAGATTGCTAGAATATGGTGGGACATTCTAGAGACTACAAGCCCCTCACTTGGTGGATTAATCTAGATCATCCTAGTTTAGTCCATAGATATTTTAATGTAGATATTTGTATAGATAATTCTAGAGGTGTAATTTAGACCGTTGGATAGAAAAGATCCTGCCATCCATTTGAGGAGGCTACCACTATAAATAGCTTGGTAGGATTCATTTGAAGGATCAAGAGAGTGAAGTTGTAAAGAGTATTCCTTATTCAATACAAAGCATTCTTTGTAAGTCCTTGTGTTCCTTCATTGTCCCTTTCTTAAAAGTGTTCTACTTAGTGCCTTTCTAAAACATCAACGCCAATCGGGAGGCTGACTTAGTGTAATAACCGCGGGGCGGAAGTTGAAGACACTAAGGCCGCACGGTTCTTGAAGGAAATTAGCAAGTCCGTTACAATTTGGTAACTTACCAAATGCAATTGGTAGGCTCTCACCATTATGGCTGTTTGACTTTTTCCCTATATGAAAAAGCGGAAATCTTGCAGTGAAAGCCTATAGTCTCGCACTTACCAAAAAAAATTTTCTGGCGCCACCTTGGTTTCAACAACCCCAACTGAAGGCCGAAAACAGCAGGAACAATGTAGATTCAGTGCTAGATTGAACTATGAGCATGTTTGGGAGTATTTTTCCCCTCCAAAAAATTGATTTTTTGATGGTTATTTCACTATTTCAGCCATCATATTTGACTTCTTCCCTCGCGTATGAATCCCACATTTCTCCTAAAAGTCAAAAAATCAATTCTCAAAATCACTTCTAAACAGGCTTTAGGCCCTGTCTGGTAGTGATTGTTGCTGCCCAGAAAATGCTTTTTTTGACCGTTGGATGAGGTAGTGGGACCCGGGCTGCAGTTCTTCAATTAATATGTCAGAAATGTAGCCGCAATTTTGGATCATTTTCTCGGCAGAATGACATTTCTACCCTTACGGTCAAAAATTTTGTTATGACGAATGGGCATTTTCGGTATTTCACCTTTAACTTGCCCTTAACTGCTATCACAATGGGACCCATGTATTGTAGCTAACAGGCAAAATTCTCATTTTAATTCCGGAAGAATCACTTCCAGACAAAGGCTCTATATATCTTTACACCAAGGATTAGAAAAACTTCAAATTTTGTACTTTCAAAATCCAAGGATAGAACTGAATGGATTCTTTATCAAAAATCAAGTCAAAACCAGATATCTTAACAAGATCCTGACTTGAACTAGACTTTTACCCAAGGAATAGGGTGAAAAGCAAATCAAGATCAAGAGATTTTAAGGCTTTGGTGAACGAAATCTCCAAACTCCCAAAAAAAATAAAAACCTTCGAAACTTTGAAGAAAACCACTATAAATCTAGATGAAAGTTCAACAATATGGATGGAAACTAGAAATCCAAGTAGCAGATTCGATTTTCACATAGAAGTCTTTTCTCTTAATAGGTTGAGAGCATCTATCTCTAACTCACTTGAGTAATATAAATAATTATTTATACAATAATATAATACAAACAGTCAAACTAAAAGTACAATATACTACAACCCAATCAAAGGAATTATTAATCCACATCGAAAGTTCACAACAAAGTTTTAGGAGTTGCCCTCTATAAATTTGTGATCCAATAAGGGATTAAACAACTTTTTGGGCCTTTAAATTCAGTTGGCTAAAAGTTAAAATTTATAACAATTAAATAAATGATAATAACAATAATAAATAGTAATTTTTTTTTGCCACGCCTCGTACCTATGTTACATTTATAACATTAATTTTTACCAATTGTAATGGTAGATATTTACCAACGAAAAGTAAGTTCATAATGGTTAAAATTTTTACCAATGGAATTTTCATTGGTAGAAGGTTCATACTTACTGATGAAAAATTCATTGGTAAAAGGTTTATTCTTTACCTACAACTCGATTCATTGATAACCATCCGACTCTCAAATTAACAACGGATTTGTGGTTGTTAATATTCTATTGGTAAAACATAATAGCAAAGAATATCGTAGTTTTAGGAGCGAAAAATCCACGCCTAAAGTCATATTTTTTTTAGTGTTTCTCTTAATCCTTGTGGAGATTGGAAAGAGAATAGAATAAAAAAGAAGCATTAAAAAAATCGACATTATAAACTATGCACGTTGGTGATGCAGTGAGAATTGAAGAGGAAAGTGTAGCACATAAAAGCAAATAAGGAAACTAATAAAGAAAATTAAAAATGCTCAAAAAATACGAAGGAGACTTGGCACATGGAACGTAAAGAAATTATAGAAGAAAATTAAGATTTATTTAATTCATGCCGAGTTCTATGTCCTTTATTTTGGTTGTATTTTAATTTTCTTGAACCATACTTAGTTGCTATGTTATATTTTTAAATTCCTTTTACAAGTTGTTCGACATTAATGGTTCTTGCTTTGTTGTTTTAATTTAATTGAATTTTCTTTTCATATAAATATCATGTATATTTTATAATTCGAAATTTTAAAAGATTTCCTTTGATTCTTCGTATTTATTTTCATTTGACTCGATACAAGAAATGTTTAGGACATGATATTGGCCTTTTGATTCTCTATTTTCTTTTCCCTTGTTTTGATGCTAAGAGTACTTTGACAACTTTTGTCTTTAACAACGACAATATATTCTATAAAATACAACTAAAACATCACGCTATAATAATGCATAGATAACATTGTTGTGTTTTGTATTTAGTAGTCTAAAAGTCGTTCAATGTGTCCCATTTATAGTCATAAACAGCAATGAATGGGATTATTGGGCGTTTATTTTACCCTTATAAACTCTTTGTTCACATACTCAGTTCTAGCGTCTTAAGAACACCGCATTTAGAATTTGTTGGAAATTGATTCTGTTTCGCGCGGGTTAGTCGCTAACAATTAAAAAGGGATCAGACAATCTAAAGGACAAACCTCTTGAGACAAAGTCCCAAAAAGGGGTGTTTTTATTGGCGATGACTTTACAATTGGAAAATAAAAACAAAATACCTCTAAGGGGAGCAAGCACACGAGTTACTGAAAAGAAGTGTTTAAATCTAAACTGAGAAATTTAAAATTACATATTCTCTGTTTGAAAGTGTTTGATTCGGGGTCTTTTGCTCTATGTCTTTTCTTCCTTTTATACTCCCTGGATGATTTCTTCGTGATCAACCGCTTAAAAACTGTTTGATCGCTCTATAACTGCCCACTTTCCTCGTAGTGGCCAACTTGTCATGGAATTGTCTTCTCTAACTGCTGTCATTACTTTTTATTGTTCAACCGTCTTTAATTGAATTTCTTGAATCGTGGAACGTGATAGGGCTACTCAATAACTACTTTATTAACCGCACCTTTGGGTAACCATAACATCTTACGTTTACTAAAATCCTGGGCGACTCGAAGGTTTGGGCGAGATTAAGGGCACAGATCTGGACGACTGCATGGCACTCTATTTGCTCAAATTTTGGGCGACTTGTAACCTTGGACAATAGTATTACCGCGTTCATGGGCTTCCCTATTTGGGTCTTTATCCTGCATTGCCAGATTGGGTCGTTCTTCAGGCTATTTGACTTTGGGGATCTTTCAATTGGGCTTCATTCTTTGGGCTATTCGACTTGAGCTGAACTTTTTTGTGTCAACAGATTTAAAATGTTAATTCTAACTAACTTTGATCAACTAATTAAGAGAGACTCATTAGGTGATTGCGGAAATGTGAAGACTCAAATTTTTCTACTCCTCTAATAGATGATTGCAATTTTTACAACCAATTTCAAGTGAATGAAAATAATCAAATATACTATTAGTCCTAGTGTTACACACGGTGGCATGTTCTAGAATATGTTTGATTGAAAATATGTATCTTTTTAGATCAAAGATAATGACTTTTGAAATTGCAATTTTCCAATAGTTGTGTCTCCAAATAGAGACCAATTTCAACCGTGGTATCTTTTTTAAGAATTGTGTCATTCAAGAAACAACTTTCCAATAATTCTTTCCCATTTGCAGTTTGACAACACTTAGTTCAAAAGGCTCTAGCTCGTGATTAAGATTTGATCAAGAAATCAATTATTGAATCATGGAAAATTCTTTATTGTTTATTGTTTATTTTAGTTTGTAGATAATTTTTATTTCGCTTTTCAACAACTAGTATTAGAACAATCTAAATATTCACGTGCTTGTTATTTATAAATATTGATTCCTCAACCATTGATTGTACTTCGATGTTTCAAGTATATAACTTATAGGTAGATTACGATTCCATTATCTTGATTCAAGAATATGATTTCAATATCAAGATGTGAATATTCTAGTTATTTTGGAATTCACTGTAAACTGATTGGAGATTTTGTGTGTGTGTGTGTAGGTCAATTGGGAGCGTTGAATCGGGCTGAAGTATAGGAAGATGTTGACTCTTTAAATGGGCCAATCCAATTGAATGATCGATGCCAAGTCAATATATATAGAATTCCTCGATCCTTCAATCATGAGTTTGCCACATAATTGATAGATGTAACCCAAAATATTCAAAACTATTCGAATGAGCTTCTCCAAATGCCCGTACGGATGGGATTATAACAGTTCATTAAGAAATCCGTCAGAAATAATTATAATGTAGTTAAAGCTAAAAGCAAAGGTTGAAGATGCATTAGTGACAGTCAAATGTTTATATAGAAAAATAGCCACCGAACGTTCACATTGGTTGAGATGGCCGAGTTGGTCTAAGGCGCCAGATTAAGGTTCTGGTCCGAAAGGGCGTGGGTTCAAATCCCACTCTCAACATTTAATTTTAATTTTGCATGTTTTCTTTCCTTTAAATAATTAAACAAATTAATGTTTACAATTATACACTTCCTTTTTGGCTCTGCTTTAATATAGAAAAAATCCTAAGCTAAAAAACAAAATATAGAATAATTAAAAATTTCCTTAATTAAATATTTATTTTCCAAATGTAATACTTTTTGTTTGTTTATTTATTAAAACCTCATAAATATAAGTTCATTTAACATTTTGCAAGGGGTTTGTCATATTCGTAATCTCTATCGTCTCTGCATTAGGTTTAAAATTTATTTTGCTTTTTCATAGTTCTTGCAAAAAATTTTAATTCAATAATTTTGCCATTTCATTTGATTTTGCAGGTGATCGACATTAAAATTTATTCAACCCAACCAAAAGAAAAAGTTAGAGAAGTTGAAATTTTACAAGCAGTGAGTATACTTTATTTTTATTTCTTTTCTTCTTTTTTTTTTCTTGAAAATCGATATTAATTAACCAGAAAAGGCAGAAAAATGATTTTTTTTTTTTTTTTTTTGGTACTAACATTTTCTAGTGATATACGAAGAATAACAGAGGAAACATTGATTGCGAGAGCTTGAATAATTTTTTTTTTTTTAACCCGAAATTGATAAGTGCAGTGCTACTAATTTATATGGTTTCATAGTTCTCTCTAAATAAAATCATGTTCTACATCAAATAATTTGAATATTTTGATCAAAATATACCATTTTTCTGAGTTATTTTTGAGTTATTGATTGCAGATTTCGGCAATGCCCCAAAAACCCGTTTATACGATTATCTTAAGAGGTTTAGCCTTCCTCGCGTTGTTAGTCGCAGCCATTGTCATGTTCGTAAGCAATCAAAAGATTAACATAACGATAACGCCCCATGAGTCTGAGTTTATTGCTAGATACACTGATTGGAACAGTTTTACGTAAGTTAATTTCATACAATAATTAATTTTATCATTTAAATTTTAATTTCTTATATACAAAATTTAATATTTACCAATCAAAACTAGCTTATTAAGAAAATGAATGTTAGGTTCGCGGTGGCTATCGATTGTATTGGATGCTTTTACAACCTTTCGGTTCTGATTCTTCCACCTGGTAGTTTGCTTTGGCGTTTCATCATGGTTTGCGATGTGGTAATTATCTATTTATATTTGATTTATCTTCGATTTTATTGAGAAGATTATTCTGCGTGTACCAAATAAATAAAAGTATTCCTGTTTGGTGTAAATTAAAATTATATTTTGATAAAAGTTGATGAATTACGCGATTGAATAGTTGTGAGTATACGTAGTTAGAAGTAATTATTGATTTTGGTTTGAAATTTTAGTAAATTTTAATCTCCACCAAATATGGAAAAATATATCTAAAAGTCGTTGTCTGTCTCTATCTGGACTTGCAACATGCTAAGAAAATCATAGCCCGATAAAATGGATTTAAAAACACGGTTGGGTTTTAAATTAGAGACATGCTATAAGTAGTTGCTTTGACAGCAACTATGATCGTTCTCTCATGTTAGGGGGTGGAAATTAGAGGCATACTAAAGGTACAGTTGCTTTGACAGTAACTATAGCAGTCCTCTTACATTAGGGGGTGGGGCTCACGATTAAAATAATCGCGTGCTCCACGTTTTGTGAGAGGACTGTAAAAATGTACAGCACTTAGCATTTTTCTCTAAATTATTACATTTTTTTTGCACTAAGTCGCGAAATTTTATTCCGTCAACTTCACTATGTATTCCCAATTAGTTACTTCATCTATCTAGGTTGCTCCATCTAATGAAAACGATGAATCGGCACGCTGAGTTGTTTACGAGTTGATTTTGTCCAACTCAACATCTCTAAACTATACAGCACGTGTCTAAATAAATTTTAAACTTTAAAATGTAAACTTTTAGTTCTTTAATTTAATATCGTGGACCCTATTAGTCCCTTTGTTTATCTTCAGAAATAACGAGGTGACAAAAATAATGAGGTGAATGTCACCAAATGTGTGGATTAAAAATAATGATGTGACAGAAATAACTGTTTATGTAACAGTTAATTTTGTATAAGTCTTTGAAAAGAATCGTTCTACACGTACAGACAGATCCCTGCCAGGTAAGAATCAAGTGGGGGTGGGCTCCACAATTTTTTAAAAATACATGTGGGGCCCGCTCCCAAACAATGACAAGCCCCTGTGAAGATAAAACCTGTACTTGCAGGTTTTTTCCTTTAAAATTTGTTGTTTCTAACTTTTCCTTTTTATTAACACTTTCGCTTTTTTCCCCTTTCGTTTATTTTTATTGCCCTTTTCAAATTAGTTCAAATCCAACTTTATGTCAGTTGAACTCGATTTATGATTGGATAGTACAATTATTATATGATCGAATTATGTATGTCAATATCTTTTCGTTTATATGTTTTGATCATCTATGTTATCTCTCTAATCCATGGATTTAATTTTTTAAACCAGATTTTAACAATGTTACTTGGTACAAGCATAGCAGCAGGATGGCAAACATATGCCCTAATCAAGTGTGGAGACCCTCATTTGGGATGGTTACCCATATGCACCATAGTGCCTGAATTTTGCAACAAAATAATAGGCTCATTGGTTGCTACTTCTATTGCATGCTTCATGAGTTTGGTGCTTCTTTTATGTTCCTTTCATGTTAGTTTGAATCCCTTTATGTTGGACTCGTCTTAATTCCATTCTTGACTAGTTTTTGCAATCAAATCTTCAAATTTATTTTTTATATTCACAAATTTTAAATCGTTTATAAAATTTTTGTTTGGGGGGTTGATGATTTGGTTGTGTTTCCTACATATAATATGGAAGAGCGTTGATTTTTTTTTCTTTTTTTTTTCGTCTTCTTTTATGATATTAATGACTTGATTGGGAGTTGTTTTTTTCAACAATTTTGATTGATTTTGGATAGCACCTTTTGTGAGGGGTTGAAAAAATCGGCGCATGCTAGTATTTTTGAGCACCGATTTTGTCATCTTGATAGATTTGTATATTTACTCTTATATGTTGATAGCGACCAAGGATAAGTGGGAGATAAGAAAGGTGAAAACCCGCTCAGTGAAGAATTCGATATTATTGTTTGACAAAGTCACTCCTTGTAGTCAAGTTTGAGTGTTACTTGAACTTGATTGGTATTTGTTGTTGAGTTTATCCTTAAGGGCTTTTATTGAAGAGGTTGGGAGTTTTTTTGTTGAAGAGTGTAGTTTTAATCTTTGCATTGAAATTTGTATCAAGGTGACAATTTGTTAGAATTTGGGTGTGATTTCTATTGGGAGTTTTATTAAGAGCTGATAGTAACCCATCAAATCAAAGAGTTTTGACCGCTTCTCTTATTGTCATCTAATTTTCCTTTAAAATAATTATTTTCAATTAACATATTGTGTTCAAAATTAACTTTAAAATAAAAATATATTAAATAAAAAATTTATTTATAAGCTAAAATATAATATTATAATTAAATAAATTACTTTGTAAATAAAATATTACTTATATGATAAAAAATTACTTTTGTGTAAAAATTTGTTTATGAAATAAAAATTCAATTATAATATATAAAAAGTTACTTACAAGTAAAAAACTTACTTATGTGTAAAGTACAAATTAACTTATAATTATAAAATTTACTTATAGGTAAAAAAATTCATTTAAAATTTTGAGTAAATATTTAAATTTATTTAACTTTTTATGTTAAATATTAACTTAAATTGCCTATAAGTAAAATATGACTAATAATATTAATAAAAAAATAATATTAAAAGAAATAATTGAAAATTTCGCTAATGGACATATATTTTAAAAGAAAATATAAAAAAAAAAGTTTAAAAAACTTTTAGAACCGATGAATAAAAACCCTCAAGTATGAATTTTACAGTTTTAAAAATTGCTACCAAAATTACTCAAAATCGATCGATTCATAAACTCTCAAAATAAGTACTTTTAAAAAGCATATAATCAGTACCCAAAACTCCCAAGCGGGGCCCTAAATGTAGTCAGCAAATGAATAACAGAAATTATATTCGTCTAGTATTCAATATATCAATCTCATTATATTTTTGATAATTTTTCGCTTAAAATTTAGGATTTAGTAGAATAATTATGCACTTTAAAAACCATTTTCAAGTTATCATTGTTTCAGGAAATTTTGTTGGATGAGTTAGTGATTCAAACAAGGTAACTCGCTTTCATTAAAGAGGGGCCGGTGGCTCTCTTCAAAGTCAAAGAGAGGACGTGGATCTCTTTAAAAATCAGAGTTTTTTAATTAAATACGGATATCTAATCTTATCCACGCATAATGACACATTTACTTACAATTTATGTTTGAATGTTTAATTACACTTCCCGTACTCTCACATCCTATATTCCTTTTAGATCCATTACATAGAGAAACTTGATCCCTTTTTTTTTTCCAAGCATTAATTTTATTAGAAATTACAAGAACTCATGTCAATTCATAATTAAGAGTTACAGGTTTTTATTTCAAATATCATATATATTTAAAACTTTAAATCATAATAACAATAACCTAACCCACTCCACCCACCCTATAATCCTAATTCATTTACTTTCCAAACCTTAAAATCATTCCATCCTCTTCTCCCTCTTTCCATCTCTCTACCAACAACTCATGGCGCCACAACCCCTTATGGCGACTGTTGCTCTCCTTCCTTGCACCATTGTCGCTTTTTGCCAAACCACCTCGCACCAATCTCTACCACTCAACCTCTCAACACAACTGTTGCGTTGTACTGCATCATCTCGTACAGACCCCACCACTCAGCCGTGTTATGTGTCATGGTTTGTAATTTGTATCGATCTATGGACAAGCAGTTGCCATGGTCTGTGATTTGTTGTTTTGTTTTTGTTGGCTGTTCGAACGGTGGTGGTGGTTCCCGTGGTTCTAGTGATGTTAGGGTGTTTTTATTAGCGATGGTGGTTGTGTTAGTGGTAGTGGATAGGATGGGATGAGGGTGTTTGTAACCAATTATTTGGCTAGTTGTGATCAATAAATTAGTTAATTTATTTTAAATAAATAATGTAATCTAAAATATGTGATTGCAACTTATATTTTATTAAGTTGTATTGATAAATATTTTGTAATCAATTAATTTGATATTTTGTGACCACGGAATAAGTTGTGACTTACAAATTTTATGATTTATGATCAATAAATAATATGTGACCAATTAATTTGATGAATTCGTGACCAATGAATAAATTGTAATCTATAAAATTTTTGGTTTGTGACATTGATATAAATTGTGATCTATAAAATTTTTGATTTGTGATCAAGAAATAATTTGTGACCAATTAATTTGATAATTTTGATCAAATTGTATAAAATTGAGATTTTAATGTATTTAATTGATAAAATATAAGTTTAATTAATTAATTTTTTATAAATAAATTAAAATGATGTCTGATTTTTAAAATTTTAAACATTGTTTCTTAATTTGAAATAGATCATATTTAATCTCTTAGATAAAAAAATTTCCCTAAATTTTATATGATAATGATTTAAACTAACCGAAGTCTAGTCTTTAAATTTTAGCCCATGTTTGATGACCCTCTTTTTTCATAATTCATTTTCAATCAAATATTCTTTCAATAACATAATTTTACATATGAACTCATAATTTTTCATATTTTTAATTGCGCATTCTCTAAAAAATAAATTTCCAAAAAATTTGTATCAAATAGAAACTTAGCAGAAAGCGCCTCAAATTGAAATAATGTGTGCAAATTTTTTCTTCCAAACAATTTGATTTGGTTAGTATAAAAACGAAAAAATGGGGCTTATAATTAAAAGAACCTTTTTTTTTTATTTTTTTATTTTTTTTAATTTCAATAGAAAAATTGCACGAGTTAATTAGGCGCCGCTAAGGCGCGAATCCATGTAACTTTACGGGCGTACAAGCACAATGCACCCATATCACTCGCTCAAGAGGTATTTTGTCTCAAAATTCTTCTCCTTTCCCCACCTTTAGCCCACTCCATAAAGCATTCTTGACATTTGGCAAATACCTAAGTAATCTGTGTTAGAACTTCAAAACTTTCTAAATAAGCCGTATCAGTAGATGTCACCAAGACGAGGACAAGATGAAAAAAGAGATCCTTTGCCACTACATTTTTTTCTACTAAAGTTTGAATAATTCTAGTTAACAAGGGCCGTGTTGGAGGGGGCATCGGTTGGTCAATATTGGGGCGCGGCGCCCTGTTACGGCCCTTGTCACAGTAGCCCAACCCTTAAAGTTTCTACCCTCATAGACCTTGTCATGTCATGAATTTTTATTATCTTATCTTAAATACTCTCTCGATCCTTATTTATATAAGATGACTTTCTTTATTTTCTTGTCTCAATCTTGTTTTTTATTGAAAATGTTTTATTTTATTTATTTACTAATATACCCTTATTTAATTTGTCTAATTATAACCAATTTTTTTCCACATAATCTTAAAAAATGTACAAATATAAATAATGATAAATTATGAAAACTTTTGGCAAAAATTACTTTTTTGATAACATTAAATAAGATTTCTTAATCCTTGTTTATAAAAAAAAATAATAATAATAATAACAACAACTATCTATATAAATGAAACGGAAGAGTAAGTTGCAAAAATTAAATCGTGCATCGGAATGACACCAACTACTCTACCTTCTAAGTATGCGATTCACTTTAAGAGATTGTTTGGTAGGGATTTTGATAATTGATATTTTAACTGTTAGAGATAAAGTGGATTCTATCTCTGAGAGAAGAATTAAAAAATAATGATTGAAATAGTAAAATAATGATCAAAAAATTGATTTTAATTTACTTTTAATCCGTAACAAACAAACACTAAATATTCACCTACAATTTTCTATTATCTTAGGAGAATAATTAGACATCCATCAAATAAGTTGATCATTTTGTGAGAACTTATTTTGTGTAGCATAATGATGAATGTAATAGTGAAATTAATTAAAAATACAAAAGATGGAAAAATCAATGATAGAGGTCGGTGCGGGTTTATCCTTATATGACCCACGCTTTTCACATTGATTGAAAAACGTTGCTTCATCAGATGCAAATACAATATTCAGAATATGCTTCTTCATTTTCTTTTACTCACAACCTAAGCAAACTTTATATACAGATACTTTGTATCTATCCATCCATCTTCGCTCTGTAAAATTTTGAGCTTCTTTGAGAATCTCGAGTAACTATGGCATCTGGGCTATCGGGTAGGGGACGAGATTCGGGCACGAAATCTTTCGATTTCGGGTCGGATGATATTCTATGTTCATACGAAGATTTCGGCAATCAGGATGGGAATAACGGAAACCACGCGGATCCGTCTTTTCTAGCTAATTCGACTAAGGTAATTCTTTGAAGAATTTATGGTCTTCTTTGTTTCTATTTTTTCAAATTAGGTTTTGATTTTACGTGTAACTTTGGGATCGATTGTTGATATTTGGTCTTCAGTGTTTACTTTTGTTTATTCATGCTATTGAATCTGGTTCTTCTTCTTCTTCCCTCCCCCCCCTTCTTTTTCGTTAAAACTTAGATCGTTATTTCTTTTTCTTGAGCTGTGTGAAAAAATTTTCTACTCAGAATAATAAGGAATTTGAAGTTGATTTTGTATATTTATGTGTTAATTTTTTCTGAGATAAGAAACCATGCTTCTGTGGTTAAGATGAAAGTGGATTTGAAAGATAGAAGGAAAATGATAATTAAACGAAAGGAGTATATGTTGTGCATATTACCAGGTTTACAGGAAGGCGTCCTTTTATTTGAAGATGCTATCACAACCGTCAAAAGTTTGTTAATTAATCAGGATGAAAGAAATTAGGTTCGGATCATCACTATAACAACTTTATTACTGAAAACTATCGGGAGAAAATTAAATGTTCTCAAGGAATAAGGCGAAAAGAAATGAGTGGAAATGGTTTTTACTAATATCTGGAGTCATAGGAGAAGGTGAAGAAGTTTTAGTCGTGAACTTGATGATCATATAGTTCTTTGTTCATTATCTTTTCTTGCTTGAGGGATGCTTGATTAGTCTCTGCCTTTTGTTAGTGTCGGTTTTCACATTTTTTCTGGATTTTTGGGTGTTGATCAAGTTTGTATAAGCCTCATAATGATTCTGTGCTCCAAATTAAGCAGGAATTTCACAAAAACAGAGTAGCTAGATCATCTGGTTTTCCTACTACTTACAGCCCACCAGAAGAATCTTCATTTAATCAAGATGTTATCTGTACTGTTGATAAGACCATGAAGAAATATTCAGACAATCTCATGCGTTTTCTTGAGGGAATTAGCTCGCGACTGTCACAGTTGGAATTATATTGTTACAATCTTGACAAATCTATTGGGGAAATGCATTCCGAGTTAGTTCGTGATCATGGAGAAGCAGAGACAAAGCTCAAATTTCTGGAAAAGCACGTCCAAGAGGTGTGTAAAATCTCTTGTAGTTTTCGTTTTCATTACTTTTATGCTTAGTGAGGTCCTAGATATGAGTTGAGCTTTTTCATTTTTCTTGGTGCAAGGATCATATGATGCATTCATTAAACCCATTTAAAGGATATGTTTGGTTGGCAAGTGTTGGTAGATATATTGCATCACAGGAGTGTAAATGTTGTCCTGCTTTTGCTATTTTTTTGAATCCTATTGATCGTTTTTGCTGGATACTTCAGCTCATATGTTGTTTAGGTATCTTTCTAGTTTCAACATGGTATATTTCCCAAAAATCATTATTGTTGGTGGTGTTATAATCATAAATTTTCCTGTCATCAGTTATTATAGGTTAGATGTTTTCTATGCATTGCATCAAATTCTAACATTGAACCTTTGCACACAGGATGAGTTAATTATTACGGGATTTCACTCCATTGCCCCCCCCCCCCCCGCCCCCCCTCTTTTTCCCTCTGCGTGTCTGGACATTTATTTGTGTACTTCCTCATCTACAATGATCGTCTGAATATGCAAATGTGGCATCTTGGTTTGATGACTAGTGATATGGTTTAGTGCATTCTTACTTATATGCCGGATCCAGTTCTTCTTTCTTCATATCTGTCTTGATGTAGACAAAAATAGAAATTCTTCTGGCGCTGCTGATGATCTAGTTTTCTGATTTTTAATGCAGGTTCATAGGTCTGTGCAGATCATAAGAGATAAGCAAGAACTGGCTGAAGCTCAAAAGGAGCTAGCCAAGCTTAATCTTGTGCAAAAGGAATCCTCTTTGGCTAGCAATTCACAGCAGAACGAGGATAGACCATCACAACCTGCTATTGAGGCCAAAAAGAGTGATAACTCATCAGATGCACATGGTCAGCAATTGGCACTTACTTTACCACATCAAGTTGCTCCTCAACCACTCCCTCCTGTACAACCCATTGAGCATCAGCAGGCTCCTCCTATGGCACCCCCACCATCCTTGGCTTCTCATAGTATGGCACAAGCACAGTCGTATTACTTGCCTCCATCTCAGGTTCAATATCTGCCCACACAAACTCAAGTTCAAGATCTCTCTAGGATGGCACCTCAGCAGACACAATCAAACCAGAGCCCGCAGGTACAGTCGTTACCCCAATATCAGCAGCAGTGGACACAGCAGCCACCTCAGCAGGTTCAACAACCCCAGCAGCTCCATATGCAACCACAGATTAGATCCTCATCTCCAGCACTTTATCCTTCATATCCACCAAATCAGCCAAATCTTTCTGCAGAAATGACCCCTAATAGCATGCCAATGCAAGTGTCATATTCAGTAACATCCCAACTGGGCACTGCTGGACCTGAGGCAATGTCTTATGGTTATGGTGGTGTTGGCAGACCAAGTCAGCCTCAACCTCCCCTGCAGCATCCGAAGACTGCATACAATGCACAATCGGGAGATGGGTATATGCCTAGTGGACCTCGTCCAGCACTTCCCTCGGGAAATGCTTATATGATATTTGATGGTGAAGGCGGACGGACACACCAACCAACCCCACAATCTCACTTTCAACAAAATGCTTATCCTCCAAGTAGTGTCCCTCCCCAAAACCCACAGCATATGGCTGGCTCTAATATGATGATTCGTCCACCTCAATTAATGCGCAGCCATCCCTACAATGACTTGATCGAGAAGCTGGCGGGCATGGGTTACAGGGCTGATCATGTTGTCGGCGTGATTCAAAGGTTGGAAGAAAGTGGGCAGCCTATTGATTATAATGCCGTTCTTGACAGGCTGAATGGACATTCTTCTGGAGGTTCTCAGAGAGGATGGTCTGGGTAAAGCATTCCGCAAACAATCTCTTAATTGCTAGTACAATTTCCATAAATTTGGTCTTTTCATGCATTGAATAAAGGATGGTAAGAGTCGCATGATTCAGTATATATAGGGATGAAGAGATCGTTTTTATATTTGTAATCTCTTTCCCTGTGTTGTTATGTTGCTTGTTATTATAAATCACGGTTTTCTTTTTAATTTGCAATGGATAAGACTGAATGGCGTTGTTCTATGAATAGCACTCCCTAGAGGGCAATGAAAGGGATGGGGGAGACGGGATGGTGTGGCAGACAGTGATTGGGTGTGTTTTTTTTTAACCGTCCAATTATGTATTGACTCGTGTCCCTTCTCTGTAGCAAGATTGTTGTTATATTTATGCTGTCTTATTTGATTCTGCTTAATTTTCTTGCTGGAGGCCTTGGAATAATAGAGGGGTTTTTTTAGGTCATGTGCCTTTTTTCTTGGCTGAGGTGAAATTTTTTATATCTGCAAATAGGAAATCAGTAGTATGAAATGTGTGCTCTTAGATTATTTCTAAGCCTCCGTTTGGTAACCAATTTTTTTTTTATAGATTCAGTTAAATTTCAACCACAATCAATAATTACTCATTTATTAATCACACATATGGTAAAATTTACTACTATTACTTTTATTATTTATATTTCTAAATGATTTATAAAATTCTCAAATGGTGGCTAAGTAAATGAGAAACATGGTAGCTCCAATTGCTTTGGCTACGCCCATCTGCTGGCGCTCAGCTATACAACTAAAACAAAGAAAATATATGAAAAGGCATGATTGCTCCTATATGAATTGAGATGAATGAGATTAGTTGTACACCCAAATGTCTACACTTTGATTGACACTTTCTATGTGTTAAAAATCTAACCATTGATTGGAAAAAGTGTTTTTAAGATCAATATATTCAAATTTGCCAACACACGGGAGTGTAAACCAAAGTGTAAATCAAGGTGTACAAATAGTGTGGCTCAATTGAGATACCGCACTCTTTGTTTCGGTTTTAATGCGATGTGAATCAAAAACATCAAACAAGAATTGGTTTCTCCCGAAATGAAGGCGTCTAAATGCACCTTCGAGCAAGCTGTCTTATTAGGACTTCAATCAGTTTCGCATGGTTAACAAATGAGCCACCATTGAAACGTACCCAATGATGTCATGCTTGCCTTTGGTACTCTAGAAAAGCAAATTATATTTGAAATGTGTATAAGAAATACAGAAGCATTAGCTCACTGCAAAAAAAGGTGATCAAGCCACTCTTCCTGTTGAGGCTGTATTGTTACTCCTTGACTGATCGTTAGCTTTATCTCAAGGGAAAATCCATTGTTGAAAAGTACAAAAAGCAATCCTGCTTATGATAAACGCCTGAGAAGTATTCCCAAATAAGAAAAATACCAAATATAAACAATAGATGGGAGCCAGTTACTGAAATGCTTTTTAAAAATAATAAATTTCACTATTACTGAAAATAAAATTTTCAAGAAATAAACTATAAAAACTTCTCTCTGTTGAGAAACTTGAGATTATATTCAAATTTCTGGTTTCAAAAAATACAAAATTTTATCTGTCGAGAAACTTGAGTTTATATTCAATATATTATAATTGTTGACCTCCAAAAAGTGTCAACAGGTGTCGATCAAAATGATGCACACGTGGACGTATTATTCAATATGTGGATTGTAAATTTAAACACATGTTCAATTACTAATCAAATATGGTTAAGTGAATAAGCAAGATAAGCACTTGTAAAGGAGGCGAGTGGGTTGATGTAGAGAGAAAAATACAATATTCCTTTTTAACACATGCAGATTCATCCCCTAAAAATGTTGCAAAGATCATTATTTATAGTAATTAGGTTGACGTGGTAATCGTTGAATCAGATCAGTGACCTCGTCTGCTATGTCCTGGTACCGCATTATCCTATCTCACATTAATTATATTGACAGATATTTAATAATGGGTCAGTCGCCCTATATTCCTAGATTGTAGAGTTGGAAACGGTTCAGCTCGGGGTCGGTTCGGTCAAAATCATCACTGAACCACCGATTTTTTGGCCATACCATAACCACATAAGTCGGTTCAGTTCAATTCATATCTCGATTCAGCTCGTTAATAATCATGAAAATAATTTTTTTTTTATAGATCCAACCGTCAAATTAAAAAAAAAAAAACAAGATGACGAAAAAAGTTCTTTGTAAAGTAAAGCAGTATGAATCATTAGATACATGGAGTTCCATCGAGTCTTGCAAACGAGAAGAGAGAAAAATACCCCCTATTTGGGGATGGCGAGTAAAAAAGAATACGGTATGGAGAAGAAAAAAATTTTGGGGACGCACTGCAGAGACTCGAGTGAAGACGGCTGTCGGCTAATGTCTCGTTGAATTTGATTCCAATTTTCTTTGTGGTAAGGTTATTACCTAGTGGGTAAGTGGTAACTGGATTATGTTACTTAATGGGTCAGTAATGGGCCATAAATTTTGAGCTAGACAAATTATAATAGAACGAATAATGGAAAGTCTAATTGTCCAATTTTTTTAATGGGTAATCGATTCGGGGCAGTGCGACAGCGCAAATACCATACTCACCACGTCCCAAACCGGGTCAATAAAATTAAATACTATATCCGCCCCATAGCACCATCGGTTAAATTTTTTTGCCCCAATCGATTCAGTTAACCATAGTTTTCGATTTTGACGATTCGAATCGTCATCCCTACTAGACTGACATTCCTGACACACATTTAATGAGAATTTCACATTAATCAATCCTAAAGATACGGCTGTCAGACCTACTCTTGAAAGTTGTGGATTTCGGATGTGAAGGGGTTCGGTAGAAAGGAGAAAACCACTTCGGCAAAAAAAGGAGAGCACTTCGGTAGTTGGGCCTTGGTTATTCGAAGGAGAAAACTTCAGCAGTTGGGCTTCGGCCAATGTTCCTTTCTTTATCTAATTAATGCCACGTGTGTGCACGCAAGACTTCCACACGTCCCAATCTCATATGGCCAATAACAAGAATATCATTCAAGTTAAAAGTTTAATATAATAAATCAATAATATAAGGAAAGTTAATATTGTTATAAAAATTAATGGAACAAGAGAGAAATATAAGAGAAGAAATAGATATAATCAAAACCCAAGTGCGTATTATATTAAAAAATCTATGCCCCATATTTATATGATTCAAATAAGAGCTACAATTAGAGTAGAATAAACTCTTATAGACTATATAAGATTTTAAATCTATTGGTTGAGGAACTTGAGATTTTATTCCATATATTCGAATATCATTCGAGTTAAAAGTTCAATATAATAAAATAATATGAGGACATTTAATACTGTTATAAAACTAATGGAACAAGAAAGAAATATAATAGAAGAAATAGATAGAATCAAAACTTTATTAAAAATGAATGCCCCCATATTTATAGGATTCAAATAAGAGTTACAATTAGAGTATAATAAACTCTTATAGAGTAGATAAGATTTATCTATGTATTATGACAATACTAAATAATCATCAATTATTATCTCATAGTTTTACAATACTCCCCTTTAATGACTATTTATACAATAACTATCTTATTAAAAATCTAGTCTAGAAAAATTCAATGTGATAAAAATACCAAACAAAGGGAAAAACGAGTAAAAGTATTTGTAACAAAATTGGAGTACTAAAATGCTATCTTGTTAAAACCTTGTCAAAAAAATTCAGTGGGACAAAAACTAAGCTAAGGAAAAAGAATACAGCTGCTCCCCCTAATTTCAATAAATGAAAATTCTTGCATGAGGTCATCCATGTTTTGTACGTCAATGTCTTTAATATCGCAATTTTTGGTGAAGTGTGTCTCATGGTGTCTTGTTAGTCTTCAAGCAATATTGTCTTCATATAAGATATTTATCAATCTTAATGACTGTAGTAATACGATAATTCGGAAAACATCTCTTGCTCTTTTCAGGAGTCTCATACATGTAACAGTATTATTTTGAGAGTAATGTCTTATATGTTATGGATATTCATTATATAAAGAATATGCCTCATTAAAAACCTTATTAGAAAAATCATGTGAGAAAGAATATGCCTCGTTCTGTCACAAGCTCATTCTTTCAACAATAACATTAATAGTCATATCAAATGAGTACTATAATCGCATTTCAAATTTCATGTATTGTCAGGATAACAAGAATGAACTTGTGATTGCATCCACAACGATCTTTGCAAAATTTATTATTTTGAAAGTTGTGTATTGCATGTTATGATTTTGTTTTTTTACTTACTTCTCACATATTTTTACACATTTAGATTTTCGGATTACAGGTCCAGAAACTTCAAGTTTCTCTAGTAATTTTATTACGAATGAGTCATTTTATCTGGTCAATTATTTTTTTGTCCTTCAATGAATTTATTTTGATATCTTTGCTTATTTATAATATGAAGCGATATATTATGTACAAAAATATTTTCGACAACTTTTTCATTTCGGTTCTATTTATTTCTCATGACAATATAACTTATTGAGATATCTCCACTTTCAGTATTTCAAATACCTAAACCTCTTCTTGGATTTTATAATTAGTTATGTTTATATGTTCCCCAAAAATATACGCCTTCTCAATAAAATCTTTTTTCTTATTTATTTCATTTTCTTTTGAAGATTTTGTTTTGGAACTGTAATCCACAGGAAAACAATCATGAAAGATTAGTGTTTCTCTTTCTTGTGCTAGCACGGTGTAGTTGTGTCGTGAAAATTTCAAACCCTAAGTATTTATTAACAGATGATTTAAGCGGGCTTGACCCACCCACTAAACATAAGTCGGTTCGCTAGTTAATTAATCTAATTAATTAAATTTTACCTATTAATAAACAACTCAATTCATTAATTGTACAAATGTCTCAGACGTGTCAATTAATTAATTCTAGCTATCATTATTTTAGTTCCCGCTTTTTGTGTGTGACTTATTAGTTTATCACTCACAATATCAAATGACATGAATTATTCTTTTGATCTAAACAAAATAAGATAATTAAAATTCCCTTTTTTTTAAAATTTATCTCCAACTCATCTAGATTAATAATTCACCTTCGTCGTCCCTAATTGACATCGGCAATGTGTCAGGATAATACATGGGGTGAGAAATATCACATGATGTGACAAAATCAAACTTTTTCGTTTATTGTGGAACCATAATCCATTCATCAAAATAACTCGATCAATTATAAGAGATGAAAATGTGTAAACCTTGATTAATCGGTCATATCTTTCATCCCGCTCTTAAGTCAATAATCGTCGAAGCTCTTTTGGATTTATGAACTCACTTTGGCCAAGAATTTCGATATCAACTTAAATGAATGAGATGCATGTCATAATCTCTTATTATCTAAAAATGACGAAGCATCTATTGATCATTCACAAATTTCATGTAATTCTTGTCACACCCAAATAATATCATATTATCGACACTGGGCAAAGCAACATTTAATATCACCAAAGTATTACGACCTCGTACAAGGTACTATAACAACCTCAAGTCGAATGACCAATTCTACTACTGAACGTTAGATGTTAACTACTGACACTGAGATAGTTATCTATGTAGAATCTCTGTAGCGAGCCTCTAGTATTTTATTCTATTAAAAAAATCCATGCATTCATTTAAATTTCTCTATATTTTCGCTTGTGAGATCAATTACTCACTTTATAAGTGAGAAATCCATATGTCCTGGACTATCCGCAATAATGACATTCGTATCTTGTTATTATTTGATCGCGAATAATTTAAGATTTATTCTTATGTAACTTATATCTTACAATCACAACACCTTGTGATTAATAAGTTTCCAATACTTGAATCTATATATTTTATTAATTTAATTTATCAGAATGATAATTCTATTAAATAATATATCTGTCATAAATAGAATGTATCAATCATAGCCCAAGTTCGAACCCCTTTTTTTGTCAAAATACATTTTAGAATAGTGCTTTGTTGGAAGATGTTAATTAAAAGTAAGGAAAATTTTTGAAGATGCGTGTAAAATTATTTTATAGGAGAATGTGTGGTAAAAAAATGAATTTTGAAAAAAATGGGAGCCAAACATAGGCTAAAGGTGTTTACATTATAAAGTCGATTGGACCTATAGTATAACCCACGTACCATGAAACTGTGATCCACTAATTTTTAACTATGTTATAGCATGTGTGCAATGAACTTGTACAACATAGGGAATACAATAATTGTTAGGTTGTGACTCAAAGTCAATGTGATTTGAAATTGTAGTTTATGGAGGAAGTTCAGATAATCTTGGTTTAGAAGTCCGAATAAATAAAGGATCAAATTTCATCATGTATTGATAGTTTGATTTGGATAAGGACTCTACTTCATGTATAACTCAATTTGACCCCTATAAATACTCTACAAGATATAGGGTCTTCATAGGCTCAATATAATAATTAGATCATTATTGTATACATTAAAAACTTGAGAGAATTGTTTAGATTTATACTAAGAGAATTAAATCTTGTAAAGACATTTTTTAATTTCTGTTACAATAAATTTTCCTCCTCTTCAACAAAAAATCTTGTTTGTCGTGTGATCCATTAATTTTATATTGCCCATATTTTCTCACTCTTCAATTATTTGGACTGGGTTTCTCAAAAAATTGGTCCAGAGATGAAGCTATTTTGGTAGATTTTTGAAAAGTCCAAATTAGATATTAACGTGAGGTTGAAACAAGGTCAATAGTTTCAGGGATGGAAACTATGAAATTCGAGATTTCGATTTTGGATCGCAACAATAAATTCTCTTTATCATAGAACAACATGCAAGCAGTTCTTGCTCAATTGGATCTTGATGATGCTTTTTGGGGATAGGTAAAATGCTCGTAACAACGATTGTAAAGGAGAAGCAACGTAAGGATCGGAAAGTCATATCACGGATACATCTTCATCTTTCCAATCAAATTTTTTAGGATGCGATAAATGAGAAAGTGTCGCTGGCTTCTAACAAAGAGGTTGACCAGTACATTACACTTGAAGCTGAGCTCGTATTTTCATCACTTGACAATAGGTGGATCTGTGGAAGATCATCTATCGATGTTTAGGGAAATCATCATTGATTTGGAGATTAGGAGGTCAAGTATGATGAAAAGGATTTAGGGCTAAAATTGTTATGCTCGTTGTCATCTTCATATGTAACTTTTAGGAATAATATTCTTTATAGTCATGACACTCTCACCGTTGACGAGGTATATGATGAGCTTTATTTTAAAAAGAAGATGAAGCATCTGGTCATTAGTTCTAAGGCCTAGGCAGAGGGTCTTATTGTTCGTAAGAAGTGGTCATGAAAGGGGTAGAGTCAGAGATAGCAACAATAATAAAGTCTGTTGATATCACAACAACAAGAGGCACATGAAGAGAGAATACTATGAGTGGCGGAAGATATTAGCTACTTCAAATCAAAAAGAACAACCAAAAAATTACGATAGTGTCAATCTTGTTGAAGAAGACACTAATGGAGATCTTTCGACAATTGCTGATGGCGACACCAAATCGACAAGATTGGATTCTTGATTTGGCTTGCACTTTTCATATGTGCTCAAATTGAGATTGATTTCCTTCATATGAAATAGTTACAAGGGGTTCTGTGATGATGTGAAATAATAAGCCATGTAGAATAGTTGGGATTGGTAATGTCAAAATCAAGATGTTTGATGGGACGGTTAGAACACTTGGCATGTTCCAGGCATAAATAAGAATTTAATCTCTTTGAGTACTTTTGATTCAAAAGTTTACAGGTATACCAATAGAGGTGGGGTTCTGATAGTTAGCAAGAGGAGCCGGGTTTGTTAAGTGGAGAACAAAGTCTCGATTATATGTGTTAGAAGGTTCGGTGGTCACTGTACATGCAGCCGCAGCTTATGGTTCGATAAGCAATTACTCGAGTAGAGTTGGATATGATCAGATTGTTAATGGTGATTCGAGTAATATTGGAAAATCTTCATTTAGTTCAAGTAGAGCTAGTTGTGATATTGTTGATCATGTTGCTCATGGTGATTCAAAACAAATCGGGTAGAGTTGGAAGTACTCGTGGTGATTCGAGCAATTTTGATGATTCTGCTAGAGTTGAAAGTAAACGAGATGATTCCAACAAGGTTGGCGGGCAAGGTAATTATGCTCATAAGCAGGACTTTGATTTAGTTCACAGCTGTAGTGTATGTTCGATAGGGATATGTTGTACCCGAAAGGGACACGATGGAAGAGTTGGAGAATGACTTGAAGAGCGAAGATTTAATTCATTGTTTTGGAATTTGTATCAAAGTGGAGTTTGTTAGGTTGTGACTCAAATTCTATATGATTTGAAATTGTAGTTCATGGAGAAAGTCTAGATAATTTGGGTTTTAAGTTTGGAGAGATAACTTATCAAGAAATTACATACTTCGAACCCCTAAATTTTAAAGTCATTTCATAGAAAGTTCTCAAGAACCTAACAAATACTTTTGCTTGATCCCAATCGACACGTGTTGGTGGTCTATTTATATGTCTTCCATTGCATCCATCTTCAATAAAATAGTTTGTATAGTTTTCATTGCTTTTCAGAGCAACAAATGCTTTTTTTTAAACTTCATAGCAACTTGCAACATCAAGTATGTGGAATTTCATCTAGTTGTGACATCCAAACACAACAAAGCTCGAGACTCAATATTTGCTTTCTTGCAATTCTTGTTGAACCTTATTAGTTGTTCTTGGGAAGATCTAACAAACTTCATTGCATTACGAATAGCTCAAATAACATGGCTTATTTCTTTCAGGCCATTACAAACAATAAGATTGAGTATATGAGCACAAACACCTCATATGAAACATTTCTCCCCCAGTATTAGGGCATTCTTCTTCTCATCAAAACAACTCTTCAATCTAAGTAATGCTACATCATTGGAGAAGGCATTATCCATTATCAACAGTCACACAAAAAATCTTATTGATTCTCCAATCTTTAAGACAAGAAATCAACTCTTTTCCCACCATATCTCCCTGATGACTTGGGACTTGAATGAAACTTATAATCCTTTTTTGAATTCTCCAATCATTATCAACCCAATGAAAGCTCACTAGCTTTCTACATACTAGAATCAGTCATTCTCTTTTGCTTTTTGCTTGAACCCTACATGGATACTTATTGCACAACTGCATCAAGTGATTCCACAATGTACTAGTTCCATGATTTTTAGAATGATGCTTATATGTTTGTCCATAATAATTACATTCTACCTTCTCATCTCCGTGAATTTTAATCCCACGCCTCGGACTTTTTGTTTCCCTTCTTGCCTTTCCTATCCATCGTCATATCTTCAGGATCATCCTCTATTGAAATTGCATCATCGATTTCTTCTAGAATTAGATCCATATCTGTAAAAAGAAAAGAAAAAAAAAACAAATTAGCATAAAAAACCTTTCCCTTGCCACCGTTTCATTGGTTGGCTATGGTGGTTCATGATTATTATAAGAAGAATTTCATCAGAGATGCCCATTTAACAATACACTTGAATTCTGGTTATCCATTCTAGTTTATAAGCGTACGGTGCAATGCCTATCAGAATGGCAACCTATGATGAACCATGGACATACAAAACTATTAAATCAATTCTCTATAAGTAATGTTCCTTTGCCATTAAGAGGTGTGTAACAAAGCAAGATGGTTACTAATTTTCAATATATTTGGAGCGAGTTATGTGAATCTTGTTAACTTTTGTTGGTTAATTGCAATATCCATGGAAAATATGAGACAACTATATCTATAGAAGCTACAAGAATCATTTTAAAAATATTTATATAACATGACAACACAATCTGTTTTTGGAATAAAACAATTGGATAGGTAAAACTGTATATACAAAAGCAAGACTAAACATCTATGGAACATATACATCACAATAAGCTGATATGAGTACAACTTACACTTGAATACAGAAAACTTAATTCCCATAATTGGGTGAAGTACTTGGGAATGCAGTTGCTGATTATCCTTAAGGTGAAATTGAGAATGAAGTCCCAGTACTAGATTGGGAGCTTGAGGATGAAAACAAACTGCCATAGAAGGGAAATCGAATTACAATTTAAATAAAACAAATCCTCAAAACATGACATAATTTACCAAATACCACTACTTTGATTCATCTTCGTTAATAGTTTTTTTTGTCTCGATATCATTATTTCGATTCTTTCTCACAGATTTCACATGTAAGTAAATACCAACAGATTCAACACCAAAAATTTGCCTGTGTATTCTATAATATTGTACCAGATAATCCGAGAACTTCAAGACAAACTCTAGGATGCAAACTTTACTATATATTTCTCGAATTTCTGAAGATAATATGAGATTTAGGGTTTGGTTTGTTGGGTTATGTGCCCATATAATATATTTTGCTATGATAAAATAATCATTTATAATAAATAAATTGTGGTTTTATTTATTTATTGCATTACTTATTATTGAGTATGCAAATTAAAGTGCATATGATCACTTGAGACATTATAAGTTGTGTACTTGCGGTGAGAAGTACAGAGTGAAACAACTTATATTTTGATCATAAATAATTTGTTCACAGCCAATGTATAAGAATTGGCACCTTGTACTAGAAGGTTGTAGTGTTAACTGATTTACTATTCAGGTTTGTGATTTGTCCTTATCACGAAAATGGTAAGAGGTGACACTAGTTCACTTAGAATGTATTGAATGGACCGCGTGTTAAATTTAATTCTATAGTATGACGGTACGGAGAATTAAATCCACTAGACCGCTGTATATTTCATTTAAATCCCTTGACAGGATGATGTATATCATTTCGAGATTTTAATGATTCTTTGATTCATCAATGGGTGAGATCAATTTGTTTGGTCAAATATCTCAATGAATTGGGAACTTGAGAACGAGCGAAATAGAGAAAATGAATTCGTGTCGAGAATCGTCACCCTGAAAAATGGGTAGAGTGACTACTTGATTATTTTCTGTTGAATGGTTAAAAATCTGAGTTCAGTATTTAGCGACGGCTAAACTTCGACATCTATGATTAGTTCATAGGACCATTGAAGAAAATAAAACTTAAGTTAGTGAGAATAATTAGAGGAGCAAAACGATCATTTATGCTCGTACCTAATTATCGAATCTCGAACATGGATAAAATATATATATAGTAGTTCAGAGGAAAGTGTTATAGATTTATCGATTTCTGTGATTTTATATATTTCAAGAATTCAGTCTTTTGCCTTTAGTGAAAAAAATAAAGACTAATAATTAGAGTGGATGGTCGGGGTAGACTAGCCAGGATCTAATTATTGGAGTTTGGAAAATATATGTCCGATCAGGTTCCTGTGATAGCTCCATAAAGTATTGAAAGTTAATTACGATAATTATAATAGTTTTGGGCTTAATTGTAATTACAATAAAGTTTTTACTTGGTTGTAATTACTGTGAAAATTGTAAACTTAATTATAATTGAAATTGAAATTGAAATTCTAGGACTACACATGTAATTAAATGTAAACTAATTGGATTGAATTTTAATTAAAACTCTTGGATTTTAATTAGAACTCCTATTTGAATGTGGAATTATTATTATATAAAGATTGGAACTCTTCTATCTCTATATATAGAGATTAGATGGATCCTAGACATCCTATGGAATGAAATTATACAATATTCATAATACATAATTCTATGGTGTTTAAATTTTGGAAAGAGAAAAAATTATTTTTCTTGATTTTTCAATTGTCCAGTTCAAGAATTGGTTTCTTGATTTAATTAAAAAGAAGGTGTCCATCCACCGGTATAGTCTTGACTTTGAAAAATACCATAGAAGATTTGGAGGTTGGAAGCATCGAGTTCTTGGAATTAAAAAGACTAGAAGTTCGTGATCCAAAATGCTAAAACTTCGTGATTCAAAATTAATTCAAGAATTGATTATCCAATTTAGATAAAAATTCAAATTCTTTATTTTTGATATAACATAAACGTGAACATCTGGACGATCTTTTTTTGAATTAAAGAAATTTTTAATTTCTGGATAATTCCACTTCCGCATTCCAACATAGTTTGGGGTTGATTCTTTTTCCTTCTAGTTCATAAATCGACGACTATGGATGGGAAATTGATTCTATCATTTTAATTAGTTTTCTTGGTTGGTCTTAATCAATGGGCTGTATATATTAATTGATGTAGAATGGGCTATACATATATTTTAATAAACATAACATACTACATGGGCCTAATTTTGTATTTAATTTTGTAATTTGTACGCATATGAAGTCTCTAAATGGATTTGTACTTTAACAAAATTTAAATCTAAAAATTTATAATTTAATAAAATTATTTTCGTAATTAAAAATAAAAAGAAGTTCGATGTTTTATGTGATTTTTGAAAATCAAAACTTAGATCAAACCTTTTGAAATAGTTTGGTTCGGTTCGAGAGAGAAATTCGAGAATTCATATGGACTAAACCAACGAGTTTAGTTCAGTTTATGGTTTTATGGCTTATTGTTCAGCCCTATGAAACAGTTACAAGGCGTTCCTTGATGATGGGAAATAATAAGCCTTGTAAAATAGTTGGGATTGGTAATGTTAAAATCAAAATGTTTGATGGGACAATTAGAACACTTGGCCAGGTTCAACATGTTTCAAGTATTAATAGGAATTTAATATGTTTGAGTACTCTTGATTCAAAATGGTACATGTATGCTGGTGGATGTGGAGTTCTGAAAATTAGCAAGGGTGCCCGTATAGTGTTAAAGGGGCAGAGAAAGTCACAGTTATATGTGTTAGAAGGTTCGACGGTCACTGTAGATGCAGCTGCAGTTTATGGTTTAATGAGCAATGACTTGGGTAAAGTAAGTTGTGATCAGGTTGTACGTGGTGAGTCGAAGTGGAGCTAATTGTGATCTTGTTGATCATGTTGCCCATGATGATTTGAGTAGGTTTAACAACTCAGGTAAAGTTGGTGGTGATTCGAGCAATTTTGGTGACTCGGCTGGAGTTGGAAGTGAATGGGATGATTCCAGCAAAGTTGGCGCGCAAGGTAATTTTGCTAGTAAACAAGGCTTAGATTTAGCTCACAGTTGCTGAGTATGCCCAAAAAGGTATGGTGTGCCGAAAGGGATATGGTGGAAGAATTGGAGAATGACTTGAAGAGCGAAGATTCAATTCCTTGTTTTGGAATTTGTGTCAAAGTTTAGGTTGTTAGGTTGTGACTCAAATTCCATGTGATTTGAAATTGTAATTTATGAAGGAAGTCTAGATAATTTCTGTTTAAAATACAAATAGATAAGTTATCAATTTTTATCAAGCTTTGAGAGTTTGATTTGGATAAGGACTTTGGGATTAAGGGCTTCACATCATCCATAACTTTAAGATTTAGCTCCTATAAATACTTCACAAGGTATATGTTCTTCATAACATAATAATTAGATAATTGTTTTGTACATTAGCAACTTGAAAGAATTATCTAGATTTAAATTTAGAGAATTATTTCTTGCAAAAATAATTTTAGTTTATTGGTATAATAAATTCTCGTTTTCTTCCACAAAAATCTTGTTTGTTGTGGGATCCATAATTTTCATATTGCTCATTTTTTTATTGTTTTTTGATTATTTGGTCCCGGTTCTTAACAAAATGGTATTAAAACCGAAGGTTTTTTGGCGGGTTCTTAGGAGTTCCAAATTGGATATTAAGGCGAGTTTGAAACAAGGTCAATTGTTTCGGGAATGGCAACTATTAAATCAAGATTTCACTTTTAGATCGCAACAGTAAATTCTCTTTGTACCAGATCAAGATCCAATCGGTTCTTGCACTATTAGATCTTAAGGACGCTTTGTTGGGGATAGATAGAATGCCCCAAACAATGACTGTGGAGGTGAAGCAACACAAGGATTGGAAAGTCCTATCACAAATAGATCTTCATCTTTCTAATCAAATTCTTTAAGATGTGGTAAAGGAGAAATGTGTCACTGGGTTGTGGTTAAAATTGGAACAACTTTGTATAATACAGGGCTTGACCAGTAAGTCACACTTGAAGTAGCTATTGTTTTCTCATTGCTTGATAGAAGGTGGATCTTTGGAAGATCAACTTATTGGTGTTTAAGAAAATCGCAGCTGATTTGGAGACCAAAGATTTAGCGTTCCAAACCGAATGGACCGAAACATCACTAGAACAAATGTACATTATCCTTAGACTTAGTAATTAACTATATTTTTAGAGATAACATAAACATTTAATTTTAAAATTTACTTAAGGATTGTGTTTTTCAAATAATATATTTTTTCATGCATATTACCTGTTTTATTATATGGACAATGGCATGCATGCATTTATCAAATAAATAAGAAGGTTTTAAATAAATTTTTCATATATGCACATCTTTAAATAGTAAATAAAACTGGGCTATTTTCTTTTTCTATTTCGCATGGCAAGTGCTAAAATAAATTCGTTTACATAGCTACGAATCTCAAAGCTTCAAGAAATTTTAAGGAAATGTAGAAACTTCTTATAATATGACACATCCATAAAATTGGATTCTTTCAACAACATATAACGCACTAAAATATTTTTCAAAACCTACAACGACTCGGTTTGGAAGGTAAATTAGCGCAGTTTACATAAAATGACATAAAATTTTACAGCCATCTAATTGACAAGATTTTAAGTTTATTCAGTAGTTAACCTATTAAGCTATCAAACCCAACTGGTTTGTCCAAAAATTTCAAGTAATAATTGAGTTACGAATTTTTGGAGTCCAGGACAGAAGTTGAAATTTTAAATACAGCAACACTAAATCTTATCACTTATATTTTTGACATAAACAGTAACTTGTTCGTTAATTTCTATAGAACATAACTAATTTATAAACATCTTCTTAGAATAGTTTCACACATGATGTTCACATAAATCTATTTATTTAAAACAAAAACATGTAAACGTTTCATAATCGAATAAAAACTTTAAGTCATCGGCTTCTCACGTCCCAAGCAAATCAAATCAAATCAACTGTAGGAATGAAATTAAGTCATGAGTTTGAAACTCAATTGATATCATCGTTGCATTTCGTTATCAAATTAGAAAATTCGAACTGTAAATCCATACCGTTGTAGATAGATGAATTTTAGGCAAAATTCAATTTCTAAAGGATTATCATAACACGCAGAGTCGGAGAATGATCTTTCAGACTAGTAATTCTACCATATGACTTGAATCGTACACATATTTTCTTATCATAGACACGTGAAGAACATCATGCACGATAGAAAGCTCGGGTAGTAGAGCTAACCGATACACTACATTACCAACCTTGTCAAGAATTTCAAAATGTCCTATATAACACGATCTTAGCTTGCTTTTCTTAACAAACCTTAGTACACTCTTCATAGGTGCCAATTTCAAAAAGACCTTTTCACCAATTTCAAAATTCAGGTCTTTTCTTCGATTATCTGCATAACTCTTTTGTCAATCTTGAGCTACTTTTATATGGTTTCTAATCTTATTGACTGCCAGAACTATTCATTCGCTCGATGATTTCTGGACCTAAAATTCTCTTTTCACCAACTTCATCCCAATGAATTGGTTATCTACATTTTTTACGTAGATTGCCTTGTATGGTTTACATAGATTGCCTCGTATAGTGCCATACCAATGGTAGACTGGAAATTGTAGTTATAGGAAAATTCTACCAAAGGCAAGTATGACTCTCAGCTTCTTCCTAGGTCTAATACATAAGCATGCAACATATCTTACAATATCTGAATGATTCTTTCGAATTGACCATTTGATTGAGGGTGGTAAGCTGTGGTAAAATTCAATTTTGGCCCCATAGATCCTTGTAAGCTCTTCCAAAACTTAGATTGCATGAAACACCATTCAATCTTACAATCTCTCTAATGTAAAATTGTGTCAACTGATCTAGATTAAAATGTTATTTTTAACTAAAGAAAATAAGTTGACTTTGTTAAGCAATCTACTATTACCCATTTAGTATTATATCATTTTGCTGACTTTAGAAATCCTAACAAAGTCCATTGCGATATTCTTTCACTTTCATTCAGGTATGTCCAATGGATTTAACAATCGTACTGTTCTTTGATGTTCTGCTTTAACTTATTGACACACTATACATTTCAACACATAGGCCTATATTTCTTCTCATATTCTCCCACCAAAATGTATTTCGACCAAAATGTATCATGAGAGTCTCGATACATATTCATACTACCAAGATGTTCGGTGTATGGGTGAAATGAGCCTCTTTCAATAGCTCATTCCTCAAAATTTCACCGTTAGGCACACAAATTTTTCCTTTAAACATTTTGTCTAATTCAAAGCTATTCCAAAATCCTCTCTCTTATCAGTACCAATCTCGTTCTTGATCTTCTAGAAGAATGTATCTTTACTATGCTTCTATGATCTAATCTCTGAGGGTAGGTCGAACCACCAAAGTTGTTAAATGAACGGTAACTTGCTTAGGCATGGTAACCACTTCAATTCGCAATTTTTTCAAGTCTTTGATCAACTCCATTTGAATAGCGAAAAATGACGCCAATTGTCTCATCGACTTTCTGTTTAGGGCATCGACAACAACATTAGCCTTACTCGGATTGTGATGAATAGTGCAATCATAATCATTTACTAGTTTCAACCACCGTCTCAGTCTCATATTCAATTCCTTCTATGTAAAGAAATATTTGAGACTCTTTTGATTCGAGTAAATATCGCACTTTCCTCCATGTAAGTAATGACACCATATCTTTAATGCATAATCTACCACCACAACTCCTAGATCATGTGTCAGGTAATTTTGCTTATGTTCCTTCAATTGCCTCGACGTATAGGCAATCACTTTTCAATACTGCATCAATACACATCTTAAACCATGTTTGGATTCATCACTATATATAACAAACTCTTCTGAACCTTCGGTATGGTTAACAAAGGTGCGGTAATCAATCGTTACTTTAGCTCATAAAACTTTGCTCACACTTATTTGTCCATTGAAACTTTACATCTTTCCTTGTCAATTACGTAACTGATCCAACTATTTTGGGGAATCTTTCGATAAATCTTTAATAATACATGGTCAATCCTAGAAAACGTCAGACTTCATCAGCGTTAGTCGGTGTATTCCAATTTATTATCCTTCCATTTTTACTGGATCTACTGCAATTCCTTAAATAGTAAATACATAATCGATGAATCTAATTTTACTAGATCTACTACGATTCCTTAAGTAGTCAATACATGATATTTTTCAGTCTCGCATCTTGATTATTATTATATGTTGTTATACTGTGAACTGTTAAATGATGTAAACTCAATTTTCAATAAAAATATATAAATGGAAAAGTATAAAGATTTTCGAACTTCTCTACTCATTGAACTATCAATTCATATATTTTTCCATGATTTTCTTATTTGGTAACAGTTAAGTTTTTGGATATCTTTTGGAATTAAGTCTTTGATTTTGGGGTTAGAGCTACCAGACAGAGTTTGCCAGTATGACTCATTTCATGAGCATGTAATCAGTGTTTCAGGACACATGTTCATTGTTGGATGGGACTTAGTACATAGCTGCAGGACTCACTAGGTATTTTACATTCATATGTACATTTCATGTCGTTGTCGTAGTAAAGTTAAGAATTCAGCTTATCTTTATTGTGTTGTATTATTGTTAGGATTGGTGCATAAGGATTACAAGTTGGTTAGTTCTAGTTACAGGGGAAATAATGTCGAAATTCTATTAAAATAATTTACAAAAAGGTACATATAGTAGTAGCCTTAATGATGGGTCTGACTTTGGGTTGGTATCTATCATTGACGTAACATTTTAGGTCCACTAGTGTTATTCGGAGTGGAGCACGTCAGTTTGGTATCAGAGCATACTTTAGAGTTCATAGGCTTGCATCGTACATACATTGTGATGCCTAATATATCATGCATTACTCAAAGGCTCCAAGATATGTTGCCCTAGCCTCACATTGCTTCTGAATGAGATGAACTTAGAGAGTTCAAGAAAGTAGATGAATCAGTTCAGTAGCCTCCTGAACATCGGGATAGAGAAGCGTAATTGGAAATGATCCATGGCTATTGAAAGAACTACTACTGCTGCTGCTGCTTCTACTATACGTAGTATTGACAAAGATTTTAATATTGAGAGAGCTACAAAATTAGGGACTAAAGTTTTTACTGGCATAGCCAATCCTACAATTGCTGAGGCATGGATGATCAAGATAAAATGGGTATTTGATGTTATGGGTTGCCCAGATGATTGAAAGTTGCATTGTTAGAAGATGGTACATATGGTTAGTAGCAGTCAATATAGAGAACATATAGAAACCCTTCTATTATTACTTGGAAAGATCCAGACGTATATTTTATGATTCTTATTACCCTTGTTCATATAAAGATGCAAAGCATGAAGAATTTGTGAAGTTAGTACAAGGGCAAATGACTATTGTAGAATATCAAGTGAAATTCATTAAACTTTCAAAGTATGCTCAAGTTCTGGTTAGTAATGAAATTGATAAATGTAGACGGTTTGAAAATAGGTTAAGACAGTTGCAGATTAGAATGAATTTGGAAAATTGGTTGAATTAGCTTTGAGAGTAAAGAATAATATTTTTGATAGACCAATTGGTAAGGAAGCCAACAAAGTTCTAGCTATATACCACCACAAAGGGATAGTAGAGATTTCTAAATGGTGTGTCCATTTAAGTCATTTCAAGCCCAGATCGTGAAGAAGTCAAGATCCTAGATTCAATCACAATACTGTGCAACAACCATTGGCCAGTCATAATAATATTCAGGGTTCTTCCAAAGAAATTATTTACTCTGAGACAGAACAGAAGTTTTTACTAGTATTAGATTTCCTTATTGTCGGTTATGTGGAAGACTTATCTTGGCACATGTTTAAAGTTCAAAGAGGCAACTTTTATTATCATTATGGCCAAGATGGACACATTAGAAGAAATTGTCCATTTTTATTACTGGAGAGTAATATGTCACGAAGAATATCTTTCCAACAAAGTTGTGTTAATACCAGACAGAATCAGATTTAGGATTATGCCACGGCTAAAAAGGCAGGTACAAAAATATGGTCTAGTCCAATATTGTAAGTGGTAGCGGTACTAAACCAAAAGGTCAGGTAGGACAATCGAAGATCTAGGGCAAAGTTTTTACTATGACTCAACAGGTAGCAGAAGAGTCACCAGATGTTATTATTGTAATTATTATGCCCTAGGTCCAATCAACCTTGGACATAAATACTTTTAATATATAATTAATGTAATGGCAGATTTATTATTTAATTAATAGACAATTAAATTAAATAATAGAGTCTGTAGATTCAAATCTTCGTAATTTGTTAATCACAAAGAGTTATGATTATGAGATACAAATTACATATGATTGAATCTTAAATCGTCCGTGATTGTAAGTAATAATGAGATACAAATATTGTTATTACGGATAGACCATCACGTGTGGCATTTCTTACTTGTGAAGTAAGTAGCTGATCTCACAAGCTCAAGTGTGTTGACACTTGAATGAACACGTGGATATTTTGTTATAGAACAAAACATTGGAGACCCACCTAGAGATTCCACATGGATAACTATCTGAGTGTCAGTGGTTAATCTGTAACATTCAGTAGTGGGATTGGTCCTTTGACTTGAGATCGTCAGAGTATCTTATATGAGGACAATCATGCTTTGACGGTGTTGGATGTTGCTCTACCAAGGGTCGCTAATACGGCATCGTTCGGGTATGTCAAAAATCATATGAAGGTTGTGAATAACCAATAGAGGATTCATCACTCTTAGATAGTAAGAGGTTATGATTTGCATTTCATTCAATTAAGTCGATAACGAAATTCTTGGTCAAAGTGTATTCATAAGTCGAAAATGAGTTTTCGACTTATATTGACTTAATAGTGGAGTGAAAGATATGATCGATAATCGAGATTGACACATATCCATATCTCGTAATTGATCGGATCATATTAAAAAAGGGATTATAGTTTTACGGTAAATAACGAGTTTGGTTTTGTCATACCACGTGACATTTCTCGTCACATGTATTGCCCTGACACATTGCTAAAAGTCAATTTGGGACGGCGAGTGTAAATTGGTGATAAATTAAAAGGGCGCTTTAATTTATCAATTTTGATTAGATCAAAATAATATTTCACGTTGTTAGACATCGTGATCGGAAAACTAATGGGTCATACACAAAAGAGAACCGGAAGATTGTGATTTATCAATTAATTAATTTAACAAGCGTTAAATAAATTAATTAATTGGATTGTTTATTTATAGGCCTAAATTAATTAATTAGATTAATTAATTCATGGACTAAATTTAACTAAATGGGTTAATTCAATATTGGACCAGGTCAGGCCAAGCTCGTTTGGGCTTATATAAATATAACTAGGGTTCTCAAAATCTGCAGAGATTCATTATTCTTGCTAGCACAAGAAGAAAACCTTAATCCTACAATCTTGTTCTCTGTGGGATTGCTGTTGGAGGCTGGACAATTGGACAACTGTAGGTGGTGAATCAAGATCGTTGGAACGAAAGAATAGCAAAGTAGTTTGCAGATTTCACAAAAGGTTCAATCTTTATCATAGTTTCTATCTAAATACAAAGACGATCATTGGTGGGAATTGAAACATTGTTTTATTTTTCGTTGTGCACGTTTAAGTAAATTCCCAACAGTGGTATCAAAATCTACACTGTGTTTGATAGGAATTGATTTACATATTGACAAATAAAAGTTGATTTATTCATGGATTTCTTGAATCTAGCAATTATAGTTTTTATTTTATATTCAAAATTGATTTTGAACAACAAAATAAATAAAATAAAAATAAATTAATCAATGGATCTAAGGCGAGAAGAGGCGGCGGCGCGCACCCCACCGTTGCACGCATCAGCAGGCACCGTTGTAATCGGCAGTGACGCCTACCGGTGCTACTAACAGCGGTAGTGTGCTGCTGCTTCAACAGTGCCTTCGCGCTGCTGCAAAAACTGGGCAGTGTCGTCGCCTAGTTGAGTTGCTGGGCCGGCACCGCCAGCAACAGGAATCACAGAAAAAAGGAGAAGAAAAAAAATTCTCTAGGGTTTCAGTCGGGTGTTTAGAGGTGGGGGCTTGACCTGCAATTTCTAAATTTGTAAGTCCCGATCTGCAATTATGTAAAGGGGGCCATTTTGCAATTTTAAAATAAAGGGCTTCTGTGTAATTTTAATATTTTGGGGGCTCTACTGTTAATTTGCATCTTGGGTCAGATTGATTTTCAAAAGTGTTTTGAATTTGAATTTTAAATTTGATTTTAAATGGGTTTGCCCCTAAAATTTCAACTTTGACCCATTTAAAATTTTATTTAAATTTGACGACATTTTATATTTTCGTTGAAATTGGATTTTAACTTAAATATTAAACTTTGACCCCCAATTGAATTTTATTTTATTTAGGAGTGTTATCCTAGATTAAATATTAGTTCAATTTAAATTAGAGTTGGACTCAGATTTAATACTTAATTAAAATTTGATTTTAATTAATTAATTACCCAAATATATTTTTGAAATTAGAATTGGATTCTAATTTGATATTTAATTAAAATTTGATTTTGATTAAATTGTCTCGCCCTAAATTTCTTCTTGAGATTAGTGTTAGACTCTAATTTGACATTTAATTAAAATTTGATCTTAATTAAATTAGTTCTTCCTAAAATTTTGGAATTAGAGTTGGACTCTAATTTTTCTATTTAATTAAAATTTGATTTTGATTAGATTCAACCGCCTTGAATTTTAAAATTAGAGTTGGACTCTAAATTGATATTTAATTAAAATTGGATTTTAATTAAATAGTCCCACCCTATAACTATGGAATTATAGTTGGACTCTAATTCGATATTTAATTAAAATTTAATTTTAATTAAATATGCCCGCTAATTAAATTAATTGATTAATATAATTAATTAATTACTTAATTGTTCCAATCCATTTGTCTAAAAGAGTTTAGACGACCTTAATTGTTAGATTCTTGAAACGTATTTGCATTTAATATTAGATATTATATTAGCCTACGTTTATGTGACGAATGTATTATTAGTAGACGATAATGGACCCGACCATGTGGATGTGTTGAATGGTTAATTATATTCTTGTCGTTTTGTGAGCCTGCAAGCTCTTAATTGTTTTGGACCTACGAGTCCATTACTATTGTTATTATTGTTGGCCTACGAGCTCTTAATCATTTTGGTCCTGCAAGTCCATTATTGTTATTGTTCTTATGGGCTGCAAGTCCATTTTCATCTAGGCCTGCGTGCCAACTAGTGTAGGATACAGGTTGCAACTGAGCTAATTGAAGACACGCGAAGAAGAGGAAACTGTGGAGATGGTACATTGATACTGATCAATGCGATACCCCCTAGGAATTGACCAACTAGTCTTCCTTATGGTTCGGGAAGACTAAATAGTAAAATCCATAATTGTCCACAGTATTACGTTATATTATATATATGTTTATTTGCATGGTAGATGTGTAATACAATATATATGATTGTTATGATGAGACTTTTGAATGCAAAACCCCTCAATAAAATATTAACTCACATTTATAATCGTTTTCCAACATTATAGTGAAAAACTATATGAATCCAGTAAGATCATTCGACCTTCAAGAAGGTGCGAATCCGTGATTACTAAACAAATATTACTGATCCAGAATGATGAACCTACTAATTGCACAAAAATAGAGTCAAATGTTGACTTAAAAGAGATAGCAAGAGGCCATGAAACTCGAGATGAACTCGACGTATGTGAACAAGTTTTAGACCTGGGTCAACCCTCTTGATGGGATAAAACTCATAGGTTGCAAATGGTTTACAAATAAAAGGTTGACATGGATGGGAATATCCATACATACAAAGCAAGGCTAGTAGCAAAACGTAACAAACAAAGACAATGTGTTGACTTTTGATGAAACCTTTCGCTTGTAGCCATACTGAGGTCTATTCGGATTTTGGTTGCAATAGTTTCATATCGTGATTATGGGTTAAAACAAGTCTCTTAAAGCTGAAATCTTCGATTTGATGAAAAAATCAAAAGGTTTGATTTTATCAAATGTGAAGACGAATTATATGTTTACAAGAAGATAGTGGGAGCATTGTCGCATTTCGAATATTATATGTAAGACATATTATTAACAGAAAACAACATCCTTACATTTCAATCGTTGAAATTGTGGCTGTTAAATGATTTATTCATGAATGATATGGGAGAAGTAACTTGATCTATAGAGATATATCTAGAAGATTGCTTAACTCATTCTAATCTACATAGATAAAATCTTCTCACTCTTAAATGATGTATTATAAAGGTTCCAAACATGAAACAATCATTAATTCAATAGCAGAAACTTAATACATGATTGTTTCAGAAGCAGGAAAGAGTTGCAGTATGAATCAAGATGTTCATTAATGAACTTGGAGTAGTTCCTAATATTATTGATCACATGCCATTACATTGTGATAACAATAAAGCCATTGCGAAAGCGAAGGAACTAAGGTTTCATCAATTATCCAAACATGTATTAATGCGGTATAATCTCATCAGAGGGATAATACATAGAATGACTAAAGAGAAGAACGAATTCCCACATTTGACAATATTACAGATCCACTGACAAAGAGTTGTCATAGTATAAACATGATCGTCATGTAAACTCTTATGATATTGGATACATAAATGATTGGATCTAGTGCAAGTGGGAGTTTGTAATTATTATATCCTAGGTCCAATCAACCTTGGACATAAATACTTTTATTATATAATTAATGTAATTTAATGGCAGATCTATTATTTAATTAATAGACAATTAAATTAAATAATGGAGTTCGTAGATTTAAATCTTCGTAATTTATTAATCACAAGAAGTTGTGATTATGAGATACAAATTACATATAATTGAATCTTAAATCGTCCGTAGTCGTAAGTAATAACGAGATACGGATATTGTTATTACGGTTAGACCATCACATGTGGTATTTCTTACTTGTGAAACAAGTAGCCGATCTCCCAAGTTAAAGTGTGTTGACACTTGAATGAACACGTGGATGTTTTGTTATAAAACAAAACATTGGAGACCCACCTAGAGATTCCAGGATAACTATCTGAGTATCAGTGGTTAATCTCTAACATTCGGTAGTGAGACTGGTCCTTTGACTTGAGGCAGTCATAGTATCTTATATGAGGACAGTCATGCTTTGATGGTGTTGGACATTGCTCTACCAAGGGCCTCTAATACGGCATCGTTCGGTTATATCAAGAATCATATGAAGGTTGTGAATGACCAATAGATGATTCGTCACTCTCAGATAGTAAGAGATTATAATCTTCATTTCATTCAATTAAGTCGATAATGAAATCATTGGCCAAAGTGTACTCATAAGTCGAAAATGAGTTTTCGACTTATATTGAATTAATAGTGGAGTGAAAGATATGATCGATAATCGAGATTGACACATATCCATATCTCGTAATTGATCGGATCATATTGACGAAGGGATTATAGTCTCACGATAAATGAACGAGTTTGATTTTGCCATACCACGTGACATTTTTTGTCACATATATTATCCTGACACATTGTTAGATGTCAATCTGGGACGACGAGTATAAATTGGTGATAAATTAAAAAGGTATTTTAATTTATCAATTTTGATTATATCAAATAATATTTCACGTCTTTAGACATCGTGATCGGGAACCTAATGGGTCGCACACAAAAGAAAATTGGAAGATTGTGATTTATCAATTAATTAATTTAACAAATGTTAGATAATTTAATTAATTAGGTTGTTTATTTATAGGCCTGAATTAATTAATTGGATTAATTAATTCTTGGACCGGATTTAATTAAATGAGTTAATTAAATATTGGACCGGGTCAGGCCAAGCCTGTTCGGACTTATATGAATATGATTAGGGTTTTCAAAATCTACAGAGATTTATTATTCTTGCTAGCACAAGAAGAAAACCTTAATCCTATAATCTTGTTCTCTGTGATGGATCACCGTTGGAAGCTAGACAATTTGACAGTTGTGGGGGGCGAATCAAGATCGTTGGAATGAAAGAATAGTAAAGCAGTTTGTAGATTTCACAAAAGGTACAATCTTTATCACAGTTTCTATTTAAATACAAAGACGATCATTGATGGGAATTGAAAATTTATTTTATTTTCCGCTGTGCCCATTTAAGTAGATTCCCAACGATTATGGCTATATTGTCTATTTTTTATAGAACCTTTAGGCAGTTGTTTGGTAGTGGGTACGCCAGCAGATGAATTACTATTAGGAGATGGTATATATTGAGATTGTAGGATTAAAATATATGAGCACTAGCTGAAAGAAAATTTGATACTTCTTAACGTACATGATTTTGATGTTATTCTAGGTATGGACTTTTTAGCTACAAATCGAGATTCAGTTTATTGTTTTCAAAAGGAGGTTGTGTTTAGACAACTAAGACAGCCTGAAGTTATATTAACTAGACATTGTAGAATCTTACCATCTTGTGTAACATCCGTTATTGATGCTAGAAGATTACTCAATAAGGGTTGTTATGCATATTAGGCAAATATGATTAATACAGAGCTAAAAACGTAAAACTCGAAGACAATCTAGTGGTTAAAGACTTTTCTGATGTATTTTCAGAAAACTACTGGGTTTACCATCAGACAATGATATCTAGTTCATATACATCTGATCTTCGAAAGTACATCTATTTCAGAAACTCCAGAGTGGCTAGTTGTTAGTCGCCTCCACTATCGAGTAAGGTTTGGTTGGGACCGAGCCATGAAGAAGTGGGCAAAAATGTACGGATTAACTATTGAAAGGGCTTATTAAAAGTTCGGGCACCATATAAAATGGCTCTAGTAAAATTGAAAAAGCTAAAAGTCTAGTTGCAAGAATTGGTAGACAATGGCTTTATCGAATCTAGTCTATCTCCATAGAAAGTACTAGCTTTGTTTTTGAAGAAGAAGATGGCATCATGTGATTGTTCATAGATTATAGACAGTTGAATAAAGCGACAATTCGCATAAATATCCACTGCCATGTAGTAACGATCTATTTGATCAATGTTGCGGCGCTGTAGTATTTTCAAAGTTTGATTTGTGTTTTGGGTATCATCAACTTAAAATCAGGGATAATGATGTGTCGAAGATTGTTTCAGGACAAGGTATGGTCGTTATGAGTTTTTTGTGATAACGTTTAGGTTGACCAATGTACACCAACAGCATTTATGGATATGATGAATAGAGTGTTTCACCTATATTTAGACAAATTTGTGATTGTATTCGTTGATGATATATAAGTTTACTCTCGAGATCATGATGAGCATATAAAGCATCTCAGAATTATTTTATAGACTCTACACGATAAGCAGTTGTAACTAAATTTAGTAAATGTGAATTCTGGCTCGAAAGAATGATATTTTTAGGACATCATATCAGCAGAGGAAATTTACGTCAACCCGCAAAAAAATAATCAGTTGTGAAATGGGAAAGACCTATGAATGTGATAGAAGTACGAGGTTTTCTTAGCTTAGCAGGTTCTTACCATCATTTTGTAGAGGGGTTTTGATGTGAATTAAAGGAGAAACCAAGTCATGAGAAGACCAAGTCCTACGGGCATTACTTTGAGTTTGTTTGTTATTTTATTGTTTAGCCTCAGGTGATAGTTTTTCTGTTTCCTAGTCTTCAGTAGTTGGTTATTATTCCTGATTTATTCCCTAGTATTTAGCTTTGATTTTAACAAATGCTAAATGCTTGTGTGGCTGTATATAGCCATGTTATAATGAATAAATTGTAGCAATCGGGAAAAAAATAATAATAGAATAAAAAAATTATTTGTTTGTTAGGGACTAAAACGGAATGGGTTTTTAATTTCTATTTTATTTAGGCTAAAAAACTAGATAATGACGAAACAAGATTTGGTATATCGATATTTGGACTCATTTTGTAGATCGTAATTAATTAGAAGTATTCGACTTGAGAAAAAGTTATTTTGGATAAGAACACATCGAATTAGACCCAATTGACGGAAAACAGGATAAATAGAATTTTATATAAGTTATAATCCAATTCAATTTCTCTTTCTGGAAACGTTTGAGATGGATATCAAATTATTAATATATATATATATATATATATATTTTTAACAAAAATGTCTATAGGAGGGTAGACTTGTGCTCTAATACTAAGCTGTAACACCCCAAATTTTCATAAATCTTGTATCAGTAGGTGTTACCAAAATTTTCTTTACTTTATAATAGAGGTAGAAATCGAATACAAATAAATTTTCTTTAAAAAGAAAATAATTGAAATATTTAAAATCTAAAACTAAACATGAAATAAAATTAAACTAATCCAATTCAATTTCTCTTTCTGGAAACGTTTGAGATGGATATCAAATTATTAATATATATATATATATATATATATATTTTTAACAAAAATGTCTATAGGAGGGTAGACTTGTGCTCTAATACTAAGCTGTAACACCCCAAATTTTCATAAATCTTGTATCAGTAGGTGTTACCAAAATTTTCTTTACTTTATAATAGAGGTAGAAATCGAATACAAATAAATTTTCTTTAAAAAGAAAATAATTGAAATATTTAAAATCTAAAACTAAACATGAAATAAAATTAAACATGTTCATCAACAAATTAAAAAAAATGTATTTGAACAAATTTAAGCTAACTAAGAATTTAAAAACATGAAAGCTTGAAGTGTATCTTTTTCCTTGTTATCATTTTCCTTCGACCCACTTGGCAGCCCGCATCACCATCCTACCACTAATCCAATCAACCCGACTAACCTATAAAATTTTGTAAGAGTAAGTATTTAAAATACACAGTAAGATGCATACAATTTTCATAAACAATTATATATAACAAATAAAGTAAATAATTCATATCATTCTTCTCTTATGGAGTATATCGATGACCAAGTGGTACATCCATCTTATATCCTCTTAAATTTCAGTAGGATTTCATGTCTCTTCTTAAATAACCCAAAGGTTCACCGACAATTCATGCATATTTAATTGAATACATAAAAATATAAGAAAACGAACCACTTGCACATAAGTATCCTACCTCATCAAATAAAAACGAATTTGAATAAATTCCAATATCTAGGGATGGCAACGAGCAGAGTCGAGCCGGCTTGCGAGTCGAAAATCAAGGCTCGAACTTGACTCCGACTTTTTTTGGCCCAAGCCGAGCCGAGCAAAAGCTCGGCCAAAAAATCGAAGCGAAGGCTCGGGCCAAGCCGAGCCGAGCCGGCTCTTTTTTCCCCTTTTTTCCTCCTTTGAAAGGCAACAGCTTGCTGCCTTTTGCCTTTTCATTTTTTTCGACCCGGCTTGCGAGCCACACGGGCCTACTCGAGTTTGGTCCGGCACCCCAAGATGGGGCTCGGCTCGAGCTTTTTGTGACCCGAGCCACGGAGCCTTTTTGCCATCCCTACCAATATCTATTCTACTTTCTCGACCGCGTCAATAATATAGTGACTGACTCTTCGAAAATATTCTCTCACTCTCTCTACTGTCTACTGTATAAAACTTCTTGGGGGAGAATTATGGGACAATTGCATACTATTTATGGTAAAAACAAATTTTAGTTGAGTCATGGTAAAATTCTGATATAGGAAAAACGTGTACCAACTTGGATAGAATTTAAATTTGATAAACCAAATCATGATATGACACATGTACTTTGATTGAAAGCGAGTACATGAATATTCCACAAATAGGATTACATTCCAACTTTTGACTTTATCAAAATAAATATAGGATAAAAATGACTTTATAAAATTTTATCTCATCTTTATAAAATATCTAGTTGGTGAAAATAATTTTTAAAACAAATAAATCTTTAAACACATGCCATGGCAAGAGATGGGAAATTACCTAGTTTATATAATAAATTCTAGATTAGTCTAATTAGGATTTTACATAATTTGAAGTATCCTAATCATAACTAAGTATTAATATTAAACCAAAAAAATGATTAATAATTTGATATCCATTTCACGTTTCCCGAAAGAGAAATTGAATTGGATTATAACCTATATAAAATTCTATTTATCCTGTTTTCTTTCAGTTTGGTCTAACTTAATGTGTTCTTATCCAAAATAACCTTTTTCTCGAGTTGAAGACTCTAATTAATTATGACCTACAAAATGAGTGCAATATCGATATACCAAATGTTGTTCCATCATTATCTAATTTTTTAGCCTAACTAAAATAGAAATTAAAAACCTATTCTATTTTAGTCCCCAATAAACAAGTAAATTTTTTTTATTCTAATTTTTTTTTCGATTACTACAAACTACTCTCCTTAAGAGAATTTCGTTCTCAAAATTAGTTGCGTTCGGGTCTTCCATGGCCTGTCCCTGGGTTAAAGGAAAAACTCGAGCCTTTCCCTTTTCTGGCTTGTCATTCTTCTTCGAATGGTCTTCTTTGCAGTTTTTGAAAATATGCCTTGTTTTACAACATCGATAGCACACTTGCTTCTCAAACAGATACTCACCCCTATGCATTTGGTAGCACTTTGGATAGGATGAAATGACTTGTCCAAAACTTGATTCGAAGTTAACCTTCTTGTTCTATTCTTCTCCTTTCTCTTCGTTAGGCCCATTTCATTTCCTCTTCCTTAAGGTTCGATCCCTTGTTGGGGAGTTTGGTTAATCTCTAACATATTTGAGATTGCCTAGGCAGTCTGTAGTACCCGGCTATAAGTGTTGAATTGGTGGGATGTCAGTATTCCATCAATCTTAGGACACAAACTTTAGTTCAGACCTCCTTGCTTTCTTTGCTTTCGTGTCCACTAGGTGTGGTGCATACCACGAGAGTTTTTCGTATTTCTCTCATAATCCTCAAACTTCATTTTTCTCTATTTAAGTTGAAGGAATTCTATCTCTTTTTGATCCCTCGGAGTTCGTGGAAAGTATTTTCCCATCACTTATCCTTAAATTGTGTCCAAGTCAAAGCACATTGTTGCGCTTCTGTTCTAGTGCACAATGCTGACTCCCATCAGTGGTCTGCAGCATCAACTAACATGAATTCTATACATAATACCTTCTGAGCATCATTGCAAGATAGACGTTTGAAGATTCGCTCCATCCCTCTTATCCATTCTTCAGCTGCTAGTGGGTCTGCCTTGCCATCGAAGGTTGGGGGTTTATAGCAACAAAATTGTTCCACAATTGAGCTGGAATAGTTAATGTTTGCATTCTGGGAACCAGCTTGTGCTTGTTGTCTATCCAGATCTTATACAGCCCTCAACAAATCCCTAATGACTGTAGCTTAATTTTTGTTGTTGTCTTGCCATTTTCTTAACACAAATAAAATTTTAATTTAGAAATATATGATAACACAAGAATAACCATGATAATAATAATCTTTATAATGGCGAAAAAAAAATATTTGTTAGTCGGATACTAAAATAGAATAGGTTTTTAATTTCTACATTAGTTAGGCATGATGGAACAAGATTTAGTATATCAATATTGGCCTCATTTTGTATAGCATAATTGATTAGAAGTCTTCGTCTCGAGAAAAAGTTATTTTGAATAAGAACACATTAAGTTAGAGTCAAGAAAACCGGATAAATAGAATTTTATATAAGTTATAATCCAATTCAATTTCTCTTTTTGGAAACGTGTAAGATGGATATCAAATTATTAATCGTTTTTTTTTTTTTTTGGGGTTTAATATTAATCCTTAGTTATGATTAGAATACTTCTAATTAAGCAAAACCCTAATTAGACTAATCTAGAATTTATTATATAATCTAGGTAATTTCTCATCTCCTCCCACGGCATGCGTTTAAAGATTTATTTGTTTTAAAAATTATTTTCACCTACTAGAGATTTTATAGAGATGAGATAAAATTTTATGAAGTCGTTTTTATCCTATAGTTATTTTGATAAATGTTAAAAGTTCAAATGTAATCCTATTTGTGGAATATTCAAGTACTAGCTTTCAATCAAATTCTATCCAAGTTGGTACACATTTTTCCTCCATCGAAATTTTACCATGACTCAACTACTATTTATGTTTTACTATAAATAGTGTGCAACTGGCCCATAATTCTCCACAAAGAAATTTTATACAGCAAACAAAGAGAGAGAGAGAATATTTTTGAAGAGTCGGTCACTATATTATTGACGCAGTCGAGAAAGTAGAACAGATATTGGAATTTATTCAAATTCATTTTTATTTTACGAGGTAAGAACTTATATGCAAGTGGTTCATTTCCTCATACTTTTATGTATTCAATTAAATATGCCTAAAATTGCCAGTGGACTTTCAGGTTATCGAGAAAGAGATATGAAATCCTACGAGAATTTAAGAGAACCTAAGATGGGTGTGTCACTTGGTCACCGATATATTCCATAAGAGAAAAGTGGTATGAAGTGTTTACTTTATTTGTTATATATAATTGTGTATGAAAACTGCATGATCTTACTAGATATTTTAAATACTCACTCTTACCAAATTTTACAGGTTAGTCGAGTCCATTGAATTTGTGGCAGGATGGTGATATAGACTTCCAAGTGAGTCGAAGGAAAAAGATAACGAGGAAAAAGATACACTTTAAGCTTTCATGTTTTCAAATTCTTAGTTAGCTTAACTTTGTTCAAATACATTTTTTTTAATGAACATGTTTATTTTTTTAAAATTTGTTGACGAACATGTTTATTTTTATTTCATATTTAGTTTTAGATTTTAATTATTTCAGTTATTTTATTTTTAAACCAAATTTATTTTTATTCGATTTCCGCCTCTAATATAAAGTAGAAAATTTTGGTAACACCTATAAATACAAGATTTATGAAAATTTGGGGTGTTACATAAAAACGCAAGTTGCATTATTTGAAATATTCCCCATTTGGAGAGAGTCTATTAATAGAGAAATTCTGTGAAATTTTCCTCTTAGTTGCCAACGTGAAGCTGGTCAGGAAATTGTTCCATTCTTTAATTAATTTGTTGTTTTCTTGTCATCAGTTTTTTTTTAAAATTGCTCTACCTTTGACCAGTTTGACTAAAAAGAATGCTAAATTTGTTTGAAATGAAGATTGTAAAATAGTTTCCTAGAATTGAAAAATGGATTAATTTCAACTCCAGTTCTTACCCTTCCATTTCCAAGTGAAGAATTTGTGATATATAGTGATGCTTCAAGTCAGGGTTTTGGTTGTATTTTGACGCAAAATGGGAAAGATAAGCATATGCTTTCAGACAGTTGAAGAAACATGAACTGAGTTATCCCACACGTTACTTAGAGCTAGCAACAGTTGCTCTAGCTTTGAAGATTTAGAGACTACTTATATGGTGAGAGATGTTAGATATATACATATCATAAAAGCTTAAAGTATATTTTTAACAGAATGCGTTGAACATGAGGCAAAGGAGATGGTTAAAGTTGATAAAAGATTATGACTGGAAGATTGATTATCATCTAGGGAAAGCCAATGTAGATGCGATGCTCTCAGTAGGAAGACATCTAGTCCTATGACCTAGACTAATGCAATATGTTCTTCCTTATTTGGTGAGTTCAGAGTTTCACTTGTTCTATTGTTAGTTGCTAGTATAGGAGCATTGTTTGTCAATTTCCAAGTGATGCCTACTTTGATTGATATAGTTAGAAAAGCTCAAACTCAAGATCCAGTGTTGAGCAAATTGAAAGAAGTTCGTAAGAGTAAACATATAGATTATACCATTCGAGATGACGGAGATTTAGTTGAAGCAGATTATGTTTTCTAGACAATTCAAAATTGATTCAACTTACGTGATACATCCAAGTAGTACTAAAATGTATCATGTACTCAAAGAACACTATTGGTGGCATCTAATGAAGGAAAAATAGCTGAGTTTGTATCCAGACATCCCATTTGCCAGTAGTTGAAACTAGATTGTTAGAAACCAGTGGGATTGCTAAAAACATTGTTTGTTCCTTAGTGGAAATGGATACACATTACTATGGATTTCTTATTTGGGCTTTGCATACTTAGAGTGGACGTGATGGCATATGGATCATTGTAGATGGATTGACAAAGACTATTAGATTTTTACATATTAAATCACTTATTCACTAGATAAATAGGCAAAATATATATGTTGATGAGGTAGTCAGTTTGTATAGGGCACTAATATCAATTGTTTCAGATAAAGATTCTCATTTCACTTCTAAATTTTGGCCCAATTTGTAGAAAGTTATGGGTGCTAAACTTTTTTTTAGTACAACTTTTCATCCACAGATAGTTGGTCAGTCAAAAAGAACTATACTGACTTTGGAAGACATGTTACGAACTTGTGTACTACAGTTTAAAGGAAATTGGGATACTCATCTTTCTTTAATAGAGTTTGCTTATAATATCAATTATCATTCGAGCATAGAATGAATCTTTTTGAAGCACTATACTTTAGATGAAGTGGGCAAAAGGAAGTTATTAGGCCCTGAATATGTTCATATTACTACCGAGAAAGTAAGAATAATTAAAGAAAAGTTAAAGACTGCTTAAGATACACAAAGGAACTACGTAGAAGAAATCTTGAGTTTACAGTTGGGGATAGAGTTTTCCAGCGATTATCACCATGGAAAGGTGTTATCAGGTTTGGTAAACGGGGAAAATTGAGTCCGGGGTATATTGGCCCATCTGAAATTGTTGAATGCAATGTCTAGTTGCTTATCGATTGGCTTTGCCAACGAAATTGTTCAGAATTCACGATGTATTTCATGTGTTCATGCTTTGTAAGTATATTTCAGATTCATCTCATATTTCGGATCACAACCAGTAGAGTTGAAAGAAAATCTTACATAACAAGAACCGGTCTAAATGTTGGACAAAAAGGAACAAGTCTTGCGTAGCTAGATTATTCCATTAGTTAAGATCTTATGGAGGAATCATGCTATAGAGAAAGTGGCTTGGGAAAGTGAAGAGCAAATGCGTTCTTAGTATCCACGCCTTTTTCGCACATAGCAAGCTGAATTTCGAGGATGAAATTCTTTAAAAGGAGGTGAGTTTTGTAATATCTTCATTATACAAAAAGAAAAGAAAAGTCAATGCCTAAAGTGGAAGTCAAACATGTCGTGCAAAAATAAAAATAAAATGCAAACAAAATTGAAAATGTCAGGCGATGAGTGATTGCATATATATTAATCAATTCCATTTCATCCTAATCCAAATATATGCAAATCCAATTACACAAACAATTTATAGAAACACATGCATAGAGAAAGCAGGAAAGAAAAAGGAAAAAAAAATAGGAAAGTTCGCCAACGTCTTGAGACTCGCTTCCATTCACTGAAGGAGGCCTAAAGCCCTGTCGGGAGTAATTAGCCCCAGGGAGAGTCTATGAACGTATGACTAGATTACAAATTTCAATCAAAATGTAAATTTTTTGGTGGATTTTCGAGCATATTTGATGTGATGAAATGATTGTATAGATTTCAGTTATAATTATATCATGATGACGAGATATTTTTCAGTATTATAAGGTGTCTCGCTTCTTGATTATTACTATTATTTTATGTTGTTATACTGTGAACTGTTAAATGATGTGAACAGTTAAATGTATAAATGGAAAAGTATAATTATTTTCTAACTTTTCTACTACTCATCTATCAACTTATATATTTTTTCACGATTTTCTTATCAGATAGCAGTTAAATTTATGTGCATCTTTTGAAACTGAACTTTGATTTTGGAGTCGAAGTCACCTGACAAAGTTTGACAGTATAACTCATTTCATGGAGCATGTAGTCATTGTTTTGGGACACATATTCATTTTTGGATGGGATTTAATAGATAGTTGTGGGGCTCACTATGTATTTTACATCCATATGTACATTTCCTATCATTGTCGTAGTAAAGTTGAGAATTTGACTTATCTCTATTGTGCTGTATTATTGTCGAAATTGGTAGGTAATGGATTACAGGTTGGTTAGTTCTAGTTAGAAGGAAAATAATGCCACAATTCTATTAAAAATAATATACAAAAAGGTGCTTATAGTAGTAGCCTTAATGATGGATCCGACTTTGGGTTGGTATCTAACATCGGTGTATGTCATGTTCCAAATCCAATAGTGTTACTCGGAACGGGGCATGTCATAACATGATTCCTTTCCCTAGCATTTTGTCTTTCCCTTGCCATCTGTCAATCACAACTTTAATTTCTATCACAATTCATGTCTTTTAGATAACAAATTTTCCTTTTCAAAATATGTTTATCTTTGCATATAATAATATAAATAAATAAAAAAAGTGTAGAATGTACCTAACATGGAAAAATAACAATAGTAATAACAATTTTAACTTAGATAAACATACATGGGTCATAGGGTGAGATCGACTGATGGATGCGAGATGTCATGGAGTTTCTTAAATATTTCATTTTTTTCATTTTAAATTTCCCACTTTGTACTTAAAATACATATTTTTTTTTAAAAAAATGACAAGTTTCCAGAATCAACTAAACTCGTACTCTGATACCATGCTGTAGCGCTCCAACCTAAATGGACCGAAACGTCACTAGAATAGTTGTACCTTATCTATAGATTTAGTAATTAACTATACTTTTAGCAAAAAGTATAAAGATTTAATTTAAGAATTTACTTAAGAATTATTATTTTTAAAATAAAATATTTTTCCATGCATATTACCAATGACATGTATGCGTTTACCAAATAAATAAAAGGTTTTAAATAAATTTTCGTGGTTATCAATCTCAAAACTTCATGAAATTTTAAGGGAAGGTAGAAAATTTCTTATAATATAACATATCCAAAAATCAGCTTTTTTAACAACACATAAGGCAATAAAATATTTTCCAAAATCCATAGCGACTTGATTTGGAAAGTAAACCAGTGCAGTTTACTTACAATAACGTATGAAATTCTACAGCCACCGAATTGACAAGGTTTCAAGTTTATTCAGTAGCTAACCCATGAGGCTATCAAAACAAACTGGTTTTGTCCAAAGATTCCGAATAATGATTGAGTTACAAATTTTTGAAATCAAGGACTGAAGCTGAAATTTTAAAGTCAGCAACACTAAATCTTCTCACTTACATTTATGACATGAACATTAACTTATTCGTTAATTTCTATAAAATATAACTACTTTTAAATATATCTAATCCATAAACATCTTCTTAGAATAGTCTCACAAATGATGTCCACAGAAATCTATTTATTTAAAAAACACGTAAATATTTCATAATCGAATAAAAGTCATTGACTTCTCTATAGCATGTTGCATCTTCGTCTACCATCATCTACGCCTCAAGCAAATCAAATCAACCAATAAGGAGGAAATTAGCCCATGAGTTTGAAACTTAATAGATATCATTGATACATTTCATTATCAAATTAGAAAATTCGAACTATAGATTCATACCGTCGCACGTAGATGAATTTTCGGTAAAATCAAATTCTATAAAATTATCATAACACATAGAGTTGGAGAGTGATCATTCAAATTATAGTGGTGCCAAAACATCCTACCCAGAAGTACCAATTCATTCATAATTTCAAGGAAAAATCATAATATGAAAATAAAGTAACCACTTGCACTTCTACCTACCTTGATTTTCTTGAAATACAAAGGAATAAAATGTGTAAAAGCCTTTATCCTTCACACCCTTGCTATTTCTTTAATTTTAACATAAAAGATATTTTTGAGAGAAAATAAAAGTAAATTTGGATTTGAGGAAATGTGTAGTGAAAATTTAACTTTCCTCTTTTTGCAACCTCTTTTTTTAGCAAAAAACTAAATTGGAGAGTTATATTATCATTAACGTTGTTAAATTAGGTCTTTAACCAGGAATTTAAAGAGTTTTAAGCCCATAAAAAATAATTCTTATAAAAAGTTTTATAAAACATTTACATAATTAAAAAATAGAGGAAAATAAACTACTCATATGATCTGTAACCTACCTCTATGAATGTTCACTAATAAAACAATCATTCCATCCAATTAATTTAATATAATAGTTCTTAATGTACAAAAATGAGGAGCTTTTAACTTAAAAATAATTTTATAAAAATATCTACATGGTGATTGAAACTTGGGTTGCCTATGTGAAATATCATGCAAATGACCATTGTGGCGAATCAGTTATTTATTAAATGTAATCAAATTTACTTAAAATTTATATCTTAAATTATTGGGCTTTTAAATGACTTATAGATTGGGCTTTCATAACCTTAAATGGGCCAAGTTTCCGTAACTCATTTCTTAAATAGGTTACTTCAATCAACTAAAAATATAAAATTTGGGACCTTACAATATAGGTCAAGTATGATGAAGAGGATTTAGGGCCAATATTGTTATGTTCATTGTTGCCTTTATTTGTGACTTTTAGAGATACTATTCTTTATAATCAGGATACTTTTACTGTTAGCGAGATATATGATGCACTTTATTCTTAGAAGCATTTGGTCATTGTTTCTGAGGCCGAAGCAAAGGATCTTTTGTTCGAGAGAGGAAGACAGGTAGTCATGGAAGGGGTAGAGTCAAGGATAGAAACATTGATAAAGTCTAGGTATCACAATAACATGGGCACATGAGGGAGGATTGCTACAAGTGACGGAATAGGTTTACTATTTTATATCAGAATGAGCAATTAGATAATTTCGGACATGTCAATCTTGCATAAGAAGATAGTAATGGAGATCTTTTGGTGATTACTGAGGGTGATTTCAAATCTGACAATGATTGGATTCTTGATTCGGCTTGCGCTCTTTATACGTGCTCGTGAAAATTCAGATTGGTTTTCTTCATATGAAATAGTTATAAAGGGGTATCGTGATGATGGGAAATAATGAACCTTGTAAAATAATTGGAATTGGTAATGTCAAAATCAATACGTTTGATGGGAAAGTTAGAACATTTGGCCAAATTTGACATGTTCTAAGTATAAAAAGGAATTTAATCTCTTTAAGACTCTTGATTCAAATGGTACAGGTATACCAATGGAGGTGGAATTATGAAAGTTAGCAAGGTTACTCGAGTTGTATTAAGGAAGCGAAGAGAGTCTTGGTTATATGTATTAGAAGTTTTGACAGTCACTCTAGATACAGCTGTAACTTGTGGTTCAATAAATAATGACTCAGGTCCAAGGTTGGTTGTGATTGAGTTATTTTTGCTGATTTGATCAATAATATTGGAGAATCTTCCTGTAGCTTAGGTGGAGCTAGTTTTGACCTTGTTGACCATGTTGCTCGCAGTAATTCAAGTAGGTTTGATAAATTAGGTGGAATTGGAAGTACTTTTGGTGATTCAAGCAATTTTAATGACTCAGCTCGAGCTGGAAGTGAACAGAATGATTCAAGCAAGGTTGTCGAACAAGGTGGTTCTGCAAGTGAACAGTGCTTGAATTTAGTTCACAGTAGATAATTTTAGTTTAGAAGTCCGAATAGATAAAGGATCACATTTTATCATGCATTGAGAGTTTGATTTGCATCAGGACTTTGGGATTAAGGATTCTACTTCATCCATAACTCCAGGATTTGGCTCCTATAAATGCTCCCCAATGTGTAGACTTTGCTCAACATAGCAATTGGATCATTGTTGTATACATTAGAAACTTGAGAGAATTGTTTAGCTTTAAATTGAGAAAATTAAATCTTGTGAAGACAATTTTAGTTTCTTGGTATAATAAATTCTTTTCTTTTTCCACAAAATCTTGTTTGTTTTGTGATCCATTAATTTCATATTGTTCATATTTTCTGGTTCTTTAATTATTTAACATGGGTTCTCAACAAGAATGTTAATATAACATGTAACATGACAAATACAACATGAAGCATAATAGAACTGAACCTCAACATGTTAAAAACGCGAATTTGCAATATGGGGTAGAATGTAATATAAACTTGTTTAGACTACTTGGATTGATTCTCTTCATACTAATATTTTCATTGTTTTAGTTGAAACTTGAGTATGATTTTCTCTAAGTATTAACCGTGATTACAGGGATCTATAGAGATTATTTCCTAGATTAATTTTATTTCCATACATAGCAAGATTATACATGTATCTATACACCAGTGTACCATAAATAAAATCAATGAAATTATTTCATTCTATATGAAAATTAACATGGGATCAGAGCATTAGGTTTCAAATTACATGCATTGTCTCTGCTATAGCCGAACTGACCTCTGTCCCTGCCTTGGATGCAAATAAATCTCTTACAGATGCTTCATTCCCATACTTCTTGCATTCATCCGATCGACCAAACCAATTTCTTGTGGATACACATCTTAATGGCGACAACTATTCGGCTTGGCGTCGATCAATTACTCCTGCACTCAATGCCAAAAATAAATTAGGCTTTGTTTTCGGCACCATTAAGCGTCCTGCCGATGACACTGCTGTAGCACTACTTTGGGACCGATGCTTTGACATGGTAATGTCATGGCTTCTACACTCAATTGATCGACCACTACAGGAAGCCTCCTTTACTGTGCCACACCGAACGACCTATGGTAAGAGCTAGAGAGTCATTTTCAACAAAACAATCGTACCAAAATTTTCCAACTCAAACGAGATTTGGCCAATTTCCACCAAGAACAACAATCAATCACAGCGTACTACAGCAAATTGAAGGAATTATGGAATGAACTAGCTTCCTTACAACCCACCAATTCATGTACGTGTGGGGCTTCTAAATCTCTTGCTGAACTTCACGAAACCGATCGAATTTATCAATTTCTTATGGGCCTTAATGATAGCTTTCAACAACTTCGACCCTAGATTGTGGCTACTGACCGACTTTCTTCCATTGGTCGCTGCTATGCTATCCTCCATCAAGAAAAAACTCAGCGTTTGATTCAATTATCGCCACCTCGACCGGATGTCTCAGCCTTAATCGCCAGCTCGACGCTGCCAAAGACCTCATCTCGTCCTCGTCGTGAATGGCCTGTTGGAACATACTTTGTAAGGCGATTGGTAAACCTGGTCACCAACGGAACAAATGTTTTGAAGTTATTGGATACCCGGATTGGTGGCCTTCTAAGATCAAACACAGCACGGCAGGTTCTTCATCTCCAGCTGTTCATCAGGTTTCTGCCGCCAACACATCATCAATCGTGAGTGGAATTCCTGGCCTCTCCACCGACCAGTATGCCCAATTGATGGAACTACTCAAAAACCCACCCCTTACCTTCGCAGGTTCAGCCTTTGTTCCCTCTTTTGACAATGAATCGTGGGTAGTGGATAGTGGTGCCGCACACCACATTACTAATTTGCCCTTGCACAATTCTTATAACCATGCTAGTCCACTTTTTGTTTGTTTGCCTACAGGGTCACAGTTTCCCATCTCCAGTACGGGTGAAATTACTTTATCTCCTCATCTCCCACTTTCTAATGTTTTGTCAATTTCTGATTTTAAATTTAAATTGTTATCTGTCAACCAACTAAGTAAATCACTAAATTGTGTTGTCTCATTTTTTCCTAATTTTTGCACATTTCAGGACCTAACCACGAAAATGCCGATTGGCACGGATAATGAGCGTAACAGACTGTATTACTTCAAGCTAGCTGCAGCAACTACTTTTCAATCATCTACTCACATTTCTTTTGATACATGACATCAACGTTTAGGTCACCCCTCCTTACATAATATTCCACATTTTATTTCTCGCCATAAAATTATTGAACATTGTGATGCATGTAATAATGGAAAATACACTCGATTACCTTTTCAATTAATTGCAAATAAAAGTTCGATGTCTTTTGAACGCATTTTTTGTGATATTTGGGAGGGTTATCATACTGCCTCTCTCTCGGGTGCACATTGTTTTTTAACTATTGTTGATGAATATACTCGAGTGACATGGCTCTACTTAATGCGTTTTAAATCTAAAATTTTACCTTGTTTTCATGCATTTTTTGCCATTATTCACACTCAATTCGATTTCAAAGTATGCCACATACGCACTGAAAATGGTCAAGAATTCCTTGCTCGGACCACCCAGGATTTTTTTCTCTAAACAAGGTCCTCTTCACAAATGTACTTGTGTTGAGACACCTCAATAAAACGGTGTTGCTGAGCAAAAACATCGCCATATTTTGAATGTGGCTCGATGTTTACGTTTTTTGGCTTACCTCTCACTTACCTTTTGGGGAAAATGTGTGCTCACTGCTACTTATCTCATCAATTGCACCCAATCATCTTCCCTGCACAATATTTTCCCTTTTGAGCACTTTTACCAAAAGGCACCTCGCTATGACCATTTACGTGTATTTGGTTGCCTTTTCTATGCCCACACTACTTCTGTTCATCGGGATAAGTTTCAACCTCAAGCTCGTCCCTGTGTTTTTTAGGATATCCCTGCACTCATAGTGCATATCAGGTTTATGACTTAGAACGTAAACAATTATCATCTTAGGGACGTCACCTTTCTCGAACATGTTTTTCCCTTCAAACTTTTACCCTAGCCTTCCACCTCACCCATTGTGTTATCCCTTCCTGTTCCTGATCCTTCTACTCAGCCAACAACCTCCTCCCCCCCCCCTCAGAACCCCTTCCGGTACCCCTCCCATTCGTCCTCGACGCACTATACATCATCATGTTCGCCTTGCTTATTAAGTTTGCCCTACCTTACCATCCACCACATCCATTATGGCTTGCACCGCTCCAACCACATCTTCAAGTACTACTCATCCCATTTCACATGTTGTCTCATATCATAATTTCTCTGCTAATCATTTTACTTTTTTGTTTGCTTTATCACAATCTTCTGACCTTACTAGATACTCTCAAGTTATAAACATTCCCACTGGCGTTATGCTATGCAGACTGAGATTTTGGCACTTAAATCTAATAATACCTGGTAACTTACACTTTTTCCTCCAGACAAAAAAAATATATTGATTGTAAATGAGTCTACAAAACTAAACTCCATGTAGATGGTTCCATTGAGAGGTATAAAGCTCAGTTGGTGGCCAAGGGTTACACTCAGGTTGAGGTCCTTGATTATCATGACAACTTTGCTCCTATAGCCAAACTTGTCACTGTTCATTGTGTTTTGGAGATTGCAGTGACCCGTAATTGGTATCTCCATCAGCTTGATGTCAATAATCCTTTTCTTCAAGGTAATTTGCAAGAGGAAGTCTATATGTCACTTCCTCTTGAATATGGTCGAAAGGATGAGACTTGTGTTTGTCGTCTACTTAAATCTCTCTATAGTCTCAAGCGGGCTTCCCGTATACTTGCCGATTCTAGTAATTTGGGTTCACGCCTACCTCCTTTCCCATGGATCATGGTTCACGCCTACCTCCTTTCCCATGGATCATAATTTGAAGCTTACTCCTGACGATGGCACTCTACTTTCTGATCCCAGTTCTTATCGACAATTAGTGGGTTGCCTTCTGTATCTCACTCTTACTCACTCAGATATCTCATTCTCGGTTCATATGTTGAGTCATTTCATGCTACACCCTCGAAATTCACATCATCAAGCTGTTCTCCATATTCTATGTTATCTGAAAGGATCTCTAGGACACCGTTTATTCTATTCTACTCAGTGTGATCTTAAGCTCCCTGCATACTCCAACTTTGATTGGGCCAATTGCCCTACCACTCATCGTTCCACAACTGGTTTTTTGGTCACTCTTGGCACTGGTCCATTTCTTGGCGTACAAAGAAACAGACTGTTGTTTTACGATTCTCTATCGAAGCTGAGTACCGTGCTATGGCCATGGCTACTTGTGAACTTGTTTGGCTCAAATCTCTTTTGCGTGACCTTGTTGTTTTCCATCCACAGCGTAGATTGCTCTATTGTGATAATGAGATTGCTCTCCACATCAGCCGCAATCCCCATCGATTGCCATTTTGTGCGTGAGAAAATCTCTCTGGACTCATTTTTCCTACACATGTCTCTACCAAGCTTCAACTAGTTGATATCTTCACTAAGGCTCTTGGGAAGGATCTATTTAATCACTTCACTTGCAAGTTAGGCATTACAAACTTTCATGCTCCAACTTGAAGGGAAGTATTAACCCTTATTACAGGGATATATAGAGATTATTTTCTTGATTAATTTTATTTCCATACAGAGCAAGATTATACATCTATTATACACCAATGTACCATACATACAATCAATGAAATTATTTCATTCTATATGAAAATTAACACTAAGTTCCCATTTTAAAACCATACCTTATGTTGCAATAATTGAAGTTCATATGTCTAAATTTTGAATAAGCTAAAAATTATCTATATGAGGTTGAAACTTTTAGTCTAAACTCAGGGTGCTTGGATATACAAATTTATGTTGGACTCTTTGTAAGTCAAAACTTTGTCTAGAGATTGCAAACGTAATTTATTCGAATTCAACTTCAAAACTAAATGAACTTTTATAAGTAAATTTCTACATTAAATTTTTATATTCAGTGTTGTTGGCAACCCTAAGAATCTCTAAATGTCAAAAAAATAGTTAACAATTGAAATTGAAATCTTGGGATGTTGCGATTTCTAATTGATGTTCTGTTTTCATATTAATGATGAGAGAGAGAGAGAGAGAGAGAGAGGAGTTTTTCCTACGTAAGTTTATAACTATAATTAAGTTACTTAAAGGTAGTAACAATATTTGAAGAAAACATTATTTTACAATTTTGGTTTCTTATAACATTAATGGGCTTAGTTTTCTCAACTGATTACAGAAAAGATCTCTACCTAAAGCCCAACCAAAACAAGGACTGGCAAGAGAACTAAAAAGTAAATTTTAGCCCAAATGCAGAAAAGACATCGCAGCTTGCAACCCAATTTGGGAGATGAAACAAGAAATTACATAAACATTATTTGACTGCAGTAATTTCACCTTGTGCTGATCTTCCAAATGAAAAATATTTCTCGAATAATCTCAATTTCTTTAGTCGACTGTTAATGAGATTTTTTTTTTTCTTTTAAGTAACAGGTTACTCGATCTTGTACTCAAATTTCAAAATTTTGTAAAATATATGTTTAATGGGTGGACGAATCGGAGAAAGACAAAATTAGCCTCATCATGAAAGAGTTATTTTTGGCTGCCCATTGGAGTTACGCTTTTGAGTTATTTAGTACATCAGTTTCTTGTCAACAAACATCTTGATCATCCAACATCAATTTGAAGGGATTTCAATGAGTTTCCACGTAAAATCTTGGTACTCTTGTGATTGTTTATTTTATTTCATCTTGCAATTATCCCGTGCTTCATAACAAATCGGTATCAAGATATTCCAGTTTATACTCATATATTGCCTATAATAGTAGAGTAATGTACATTTGGACTTTGGGCTATAAATTATTCAATTGGAGTAGCAATATTGAGCTAACAAGATTGTGGCTCAGATGTAGAAATCTTAAAAAATTAACGAAAACCATGTTTTAAACTTTTCAATGTAAAAAGTTAGGTAACAATTTGGACTTGTTTGAATTCCATTCTTTCCACACTTTTTTCTACAAGATCATTTTTAATGATGTCTTCACACAATAAAATATTATGCACGTAAACTAAAAACTCTTTCACTACTTTTTAACCACATATTTTCCTAAATCACTATTCAAAACTTTTTTTTTTTTTAAAGAATGACCACCAACAGGGCCTAAATTAGCGTGCGACGATCAATAATGTCTCGAAGAATAAAAATGTCCAAAACTCATTTTTCTTTCTGTAAAATTGTCAATCGCATGAATTTTTTAAAATACGGCCTTATTTCTTTGGATCAAAACACATATGATTATTCATCACAGACACATTACATTCGACAATTTTACTCTATTAGGAGATATCATTTGAGAGTCGCGTACTAATTTAACGGCCAAAATGATGTTTTCGGACAATTACAGATGAAGTTGTTGGATTGTCAAAGCGAAATTATTCAAAAATTTAAAAAAAAATAGAAATCGTTAATTCAATAATCAAGATAGTCTAAATGTTTGCATGTGTGTTATATCAAGAATAAAAGATTCGAAATTTTACCTATATTCCATTATCAATTCTTGAATTATTTTTGAATCATGAACTTCTAACTTTTTGAATCACGAACACTTAGCTTTTAAGCGCAAGAATTTGATACTTCAAACCTCCAAGTCTTCTATGGTATTCTTCAAAAACAAGACTACACCGGTAGTGGGCACCTTCTTTTAATTGAATCAAAAAACTAATTCTTGATCTAAACAATTGATAAAAGCAAGAAAATTATTTTTTCCTCTCTTTTTCTCTCACAAATTTAAATACTATGAAATTATGTATTGTGATTATTGTACAATTCCATAGAATGTCTAGATTCCATCTAATCTCTATTTATAGAGACGGAATAATTTCAATCATCGTACAATATTAATTCCACATTCAAATAAGGACTCTAGAAGTACTATGGTGAAGATGGGGTCAAGGTCCTCAAGGATGAAGCATGTGACTCGTGCATGACTGAGTTTACAAACACTGATATCGGATTGGCTTTTAAATGTTGCATGATAGTCTCGAGTACTTGAGTCAATAACTACTTGAAATCTTCTTCATTAACCATTTTCTGTTCATTCACCTCAAACATTTTAAGAGCTTCAGCCATAATATGATCCATCTGCAAATACATTGACAAGAAAACAAATCGACAGTTTTTAATTCATCAATTATTATCATTATAGACAACACTTAAAAAGAAATATTGAGACGAGGCTAGGAATATGTAAGGACGACTAATACCTGATCCAGAGCACCAATTGGAGGAAAGCCAGCGAAGAGGCAAGAATTTCACGAACTCCACAGAAATATTACTTCGATATTTCCCCATTCTAATCTTTGGGTACAATTTCTATAGCAGGATTCAGTGTCTGCATTGAGCAAAAGAATAATAATGAAATGTATAAATAGGTCGTTTTCTAAAATTCAACTCCAAGATTTTCATGGCCTATTGAAAAGAACAAATAGGTTGTGTTATGCTCAGACAAACCAACTATTTCTCTACTAACCTGGTGTAACTCAAATAAAATATGATTTATCTTATTAGTTTATTGAGTATCAAATGTCATGTGATTTTTTTATTTTATTTTTTTTTTTAAATTTCGGAAATTGAATTTTCCTTTTTCATAAATTATTTTGAAATTAATTAACCCTTGAAATGGTCGGATTACACGGTTTGCATGACTTGTTTTTTTTCTTTTAGAGTTAATATGGACAAGAAAGGGCTTTATTTGGTATGTTTCCTTAGACTTATCAAAACTCCACGCGTAAGCAATTTCGACTTCTAGGTTACCAAAGTCATAGAGATCATTTCTAGGAGGAAAAAAAGGGTAAAAAATGGGACATTTTCTTGTAATAAGGAGAAAAATAAATAGAAAATTAATTAGGTGAACAACCATTTATGAACACAAATAGACTTTTATTTGTATGTTGAATTTTTAATATGATAACATGAAGTTCCACTAGTTAGAATTTCTATACTCTTTCCCATTCAATATATTAATGTTTTTCCCTAAATTAATATATTAGGCGCAAGTAACTCGAATGTTAGTATTGCAATATTGACTATTTAGAGTTGAGATTTCATTTTAAAATATCAACTTTTTTAATAGTAATAGCAGTACAATTTCTTATATGTTAATTTATATATTTTTTATTCGATATCAGATTTATCTACTAACAATTAAAGTTGTCTTGTATCGAAAATTACGTGTTATCAAATTAGTGCCTAATGTCGAAGTATTCTACAATTTATCATTGTTGTATACATTAGAAACTTGAGAGAATGGTTTAGCTTTAAATTGAGAGAATTAAATCTTGTAAAGACAATTTTAGTTTCTTGGTATAATAAATTTTCTTCTCATTCCACAAAATCTTGTTCGTTTTGTGATCCATTAATTTCATATTGTTCATATTTTCTCGTTCTTTAATTATTTAGCATGGGTTCTCAACAAGAATGTTAATGTAACATGTAACATAACAAATGCAACATGAAGCATAATAGAACTGAACTTCAACATGTTAAAATCACGAATTTGCAATATGAGGTAGAATGTGATATAAACTTGTTTAGAATATTTAGACTGATTCTCTTCATACTGATATTTTCATTTTAAAACCATACCTTATGTTGCAATAATTGAAGTTCATATGTCTAATTTTTGATAAGCTAAAACTTATCTATATGAGGTTGAAACTTTTAGTCTAAACTCATGTTGCTTGGATATACAAATTTATGTTGACCTCTTTGAAGTCAAAACTTCATCTAGAGATTGCAAATGTAATTTATTCGAATTCAACTTCAAAACTAAATGAACTTTTATAAGTAAATTTCCGCATCAAGTTTCTATATTCAGTGTTGTTGACAATCCTAAGAATCTCTAAAAGTTAAAAATTGATTAACAATCGAAATTGAAATCTCGGGACGTTGCGATTCCTAATTGATGTTCTGTTATCAGATAAATGATGAGAGAGAGAGAGAGGAATTTTTTCTAGGTAAGTTTAAAACTATAATTAAGTTACTTAAAGGTAGTAACAATATTTAGGGGTGGGCGCGGGTCGGTTCGGTTCGGTTCTCTTTAGAACCGAACCGAACCAAACTTTTCGGGTATCTAGTAAATGGAACCGTCGGGTCCAAATATAATTATGGAACCGTTCGGGTTCGGTTCCATTCGGTTCGGTTCGGATCGGTTCGGTTCCGTTCGGTTCTGTACTATAATTAAATTTTTTAACATTTATAACAACGTTATATAAATACGACTAATGATACATTCAATAGTTTTGGAATGTCAGAGATTAGTAAACTATCTTGTTCAAATGATCGCTACGATCAAAGCTTCAGTCGGGGAAAGTCACGGCTTCGATCGGAGGTCAGAGTGTCGGCCGACGATTGTATAGGTTTTGGAATATTAGATAGGCTGCGAGAGTGAGTGCGAGAGTCGAGACAACGTTATACACTTTATTGTAGGTGCTTAGGGTTATTTAGTGGATTTGATTTGTTTGGCTAAGAAATGAAACAATAAAATGGGTAATTGGGCCAAAAATTAAAAAATTAGAAATGAAACAAATTATTGGGCCAAAAATTTGGATTTAGAAATCATTAATTTGTTAATTTGTTTAGAAAAAATTAAAATTAAAATAATTTGATTTACTCAATATAAAAAAAAATTAGAAAGATTCGGTTCTTATTCGGTTCTTCGGTTCTTGGTCTAGAACCGAGAACCGAACCGTACCCGTCGGTTCTCAATTCAGATACCCGTTCGGGTATTTAATTTGACAAGAACCGTCGGGTTCGGATCGGTTCGGTTCGGGTTCGGTTCGGTTCGGGAGATTTGCCCAGCCCTAACAATATTTGAAGAAAACGTTATTTTTCAATTTTGGTTTCTTATAACATTAATGGGCTTAATTTTCTCAACTTATTACAGACTAGTCTCTCCCTAAAGCCCAACCAAAACAAGGACTGGCAAGAGAACTAAAGAGTAAATTTTAGCCCAAAGGCAGAAAAGACATCGAAGCTTGCGACCCAATTTGGGAGATGAAACAAGAAATTGCATAAACATTATTTGACTGTAGTACTTTCACCTTGTGCAACAATCTTCCAAATGAAAAATATTACTCGAATAATCTCAATATCTTTAGTCGACTCTTAATGTGTGTGTGTGTGTGTGTGTGTTTTTTTTTTTTAAGTAATAGGTTTCTCGATCTTGTACTCTAATTCCCCAACTTTCTTGAATATATGTTTAAGAGTAGTGTTACAGGTACATAAGCATATATATAGAAGTGTCCATAATGTTACGTGGCACTCTATCATTTGCTTGTTTAAAACACAATCAATTTTTTCAACCAATCTTTTCCCTCCATATCACATTACATCATCCTTTATGTGCATTTATTATGTACACTTAGCAAAATCCTATGTTTAATAGGCGGGCGAATCAGAGAAAGACAAAATTAAAGGGGACACAAATAATCGAAATACTACTTTAGACTACATGGAAGAATTTCTATTTAATAAGTGGGATAAAGAATAAGTCCATATTCAACCCTAACTTTCCATTAGAATAATTCTCTGAGCACTAATGTAGCAACTATATATAGCTATGGTATACTTTTTTAAGATATAAATGTTGGTTTGTATATTTATCTTACATAAGTTGATCTATAATTAAAGAGTATGGTTTAGACTTCTATATGTATGTACAGTTGGATTTGGATATCTTAAGTTCATTAATGATTTGAGTGCATAAATGGTACATGATATGTTTTGAAATCTCGACACTTTTTAACTATGGTATTGTGATCATTTAATTTAAAATAAGGTATATTCAAAACGAGATCCCCAACCTTTATTTATTGTGACTATGGGACCCCCAACATTCAATTTGTAGCATCGAGATTCTCAACCCATGAAAAGTGTACATTCGTTAGCTGGCTAGAAAATGTCATTTTGATTATTAAGCTCCACTTTGATTCCCATTATTTTTAAACTTTTTTTTTTCTATAGGATCATTTTTAGTCATACATTCTTATAATAAAATATTTTGCACGAATCCCAAAAAAAATTTCGACTTTTAACCACATGTTCTCCTAAAACACTATTCAAGACTTTTTTTTGAAAAAAAAAGACCACCAAACAGGGCCTAAATTAGCGTGCGACAGTCAATAATGTCTCGTAAAAGGATAAAAATGTCCAAAACTCATTTTTCTTTCTATAAAATTGTCAACCACGTGAATTTTTTAAAATACAGCTTTATTTCTTTAGATCAAAACACATATGACTATTCGTCACAGACACATTATATTGGACAATTTTACTTTATTAGGAGATATCTTTTGAGAGTCGCGTACTAATTTAACGGCCAAAATGACGTTTTTCGGACAATTACAAACGAAGTTGTTGGAATGTCAAAGCAAAATTATTCAGAAATTTTTTTTTAAAAAAAATCTTTAATTCTATAATCAAGATTGTCTAAATATTCGCATGTATGTTATATCAAGAATAAAGAATTTGAAATTTTACCTATATTCCATTATCAATTCTTGAATTATTTCTTAGTCAGGAACTTCTAACTTTTTGAATCACGAACTTCTAGCTTCTAATTGCAAGAGTTTGATACTTCAAACCTCCAAGTTTTCTATGCTATTCTTTAAAATCAAGACTACACAGATAGGTGGGCATGTTCTTTTAATTAAATCAAGAAACTAATTATTGATATCGACAATTGATAAAAGCAAAAAAAAAAATTATGTTTTCCTCTCCTTTTCTCTCTTCGAATTTGAACACTATGAAATTATGTATTGTAATTGTTGTACAATTTAATAGAATGTCTAAATTTCATCTAATCTTTATTTATAGAGACAGAATAGTTCCAATCCTTATACAATATTAATTACACATTCAAATAAGGACTTCTAGACGTACTATGGTAAAGATGGGGTCGACGATGAAGCATGTGGCTCGTGCACAGTTGAGTTTACAGACACTAATATCCGATAGGCTTCTAAAAGTTGCATGATAGTATCGAGTGTTGGAATTAATTGAATTTGATTTGGGTTTAAAATATTAAATGTAATATTTAATGATGTGGGCCATTACAATTAATTTGGGTGAATTGGAAAAGTTTCCAATATAGGCCCATATGTTGATAAACCCATTTTAAGTGTTTTTATATGGAAAGGAGTCCCACATCGAAAATTTACAAGAAAATAGTCTTGTTTATATAGTAGGTTGTGTGAATAATATATAATTTAATAAGTTACCTACCACTTGGCTAACTTTAGCTAGCCAAAGGCCAAAGGCTAGTCACCACTAGAGTGGTGCTTCGTACCACTAGCATTGCTCTCCGGACCCGATCCCGGCACGCGCACGTTGCACGTTGCAAAGTACGCATTGGGGGCTTTAGAGGCGCACTTCGCATGTACGCATCGTCGCGAGGAGCTGGGGAGCCTTATAGTTTTCGAAAATGGAGTCGTGGTTCAATGACGTGGCAGCACAAGACTCGGTGAGTTGGCATTCTATGTGGCGCACAAGTGGTAGGTCGTGTCCCTTCGTCCTGCGTGGCGATTAGATGTACGCGTGGCATCCGCATGGCTGTGATTGTTCAGAAATTGGTGAATAGGCATGATGAATGGACACTTCACTTCATGGTTCAATCTGAGCCGTCGGATCATGAAAATAGTCCGATCCAATGGCTAAGACGAATCAGACCAAGTGGTGCACCAGTTCCTAAAATGTCACACACCTATTCCATGAGACACTTCAATCTCTATAAATGGAGACCTCCATATTCGTTTTTTGACACACCAAATCAATTACAAATTCAATTGATTTCTAAATTCTTCTCTCTCCATATTCTGCTCTAAAAAAAAATCCCTTATATTTCCTTAGTTATTCCGTTCGAGTACGATCTTTCATTGGTTCGACCGACAAGCTTGGTATTGTGCAGTATCAACTTTGGAAGGAGCGTTGTACCTTGGGAGACAGACGTCCATAATCCCGTTTACACTTCATTGGGGGGGCGAAATCTGTCTTAAGGAGATTTGCTTTATCATACCTCGCTTTATCTTGTATTTTCAATTTTTTTCTGCTTATTTTATTTGTTCTTTTGATTGCGTTAGTCGAATTACCGACAACATCGAGTACTTGAGTCAGTAACTTCTTGAACTCTTCTTCATTAACCATTTTCTGCTCATTCACCTCACACATTTTTAAGAGCTTTAGCCATAATATGATCCATTTGCAAATACATGGATATGAAAACAAATTGACAATTTTTAATTCATCAATTATTATCATTATAGATGACACTGAAAAAGAATTATTGAGACGATGCTAGGAATATTGAAGGACGACGAATATCTGATCCAGAGCACCAATTGGAGGTAAGCCAGCCGAAGAGGCAAAAATTTCAAGAACTCAATGGAAATATTCCTTCGATATTTCCCCATTTTGATCTTTGGGTACAATTTCTATAGTAGGATTCAGTGTCTGCATTGAACAAAAGAATGATAATGAAATGTATAAATAGTTCGTTTTTTGAAACTCGACTCCAAGATTTTCATGGCCTATTGAAAAGAATGAATAGGATGTGTTATGTTTGGACGCACCAATCTTATGTAGCTCGAATAAAATATGATTTATCTTATTAGTTTATTGAGCATCAAATATCATGTGATTTTTTTTATTTCGGAAATTGAATTTTTCTTTTTCATAAATTATTTTGAAATTAATTAACCCTTGAAATGGTCGGATTACACGGTTTGCATGACTTGTTTTTTCTTTTAGAATTAATAAGGACAAGAAAGGGACTTATTTGGTATGTTTCCTTAGACTTATCAAAACTCCATGCGTAAGCAATTTCGAGTTCTAGGTTACCAAAGTCATAGAGATCATTTCTAGGAAGAAAAAAAGGGGTAAGAAATGGGACATTTTCTTGTAATAGGGAGAAAAATAAATAGAAAATTAATTAGGTGAACAACCATTTCTGAACACAAATAGACTTTGAGTTGGATGTTGAATTTTTTGATATGATAATATGAAGTTCCACTAGTTAGAATTTCTATACTCTTTCCCATTCAATATATTAATGTTTTTCCCTAAATTTATATATTAGGCGCAAGTAACTCAAACGTTAGTATTGCAATATTGACTATTTAGAGTTGAGATTTCATTTTAAAATATCAACTTTTTTAATAGTAATAGCAGTACAATTTCTTATATGTTAATTTATATATTTTTTATTCGATATCAGATTTATCTACTGACAATTAAAGTTGTCTTGTATCGAAAATTACGTGCTATCAAATTAGTGCCTAACGTCGAACTATTCTACTATTTATTATCGTTGTATACATTAGAAACTTGAGAGAATTGTTTAGCTTTAAATTGAAAAAAGTAAATATTGTAAAGACAATTTTAGTTTTTTGGTATAATAAATTTTCTTCTCCTTCCACAAAATCGTGGTTCTCAACAAGAATTTAATATAACATGTAACATAACAAATACAACATGAAGCATAATAGAACTGAACTTCAACATGTTAAAATCACGAATTTGAAATACGAGGTAGAATATTGTGATATAAATTTGTTTAGAATATTTGGACTGGTTCTCTTCATACTGATATTTTCATTGTTTCAATTGATTACTCGAGTATGATTTTCTCTAAGTTCCCATTTTAAAACCATACCTTATGTTGCAATAATTGAAGTTCATACGTCTAATTTTTGATAAGCTAAAACTTATCTATATGAGGTTGAAACTTTTAGTCTAAACTCATGTTGCTTGGATATACAAATTTATGTTGAATTCTTTGAAGTCAAAACTTCATCTAGAGATTGCAAATGTAGTTTATTCCAATTCAACTTCAAAACTAAATGAACTTTTATAAGTAAATTTCCGCATCAAGTTTTTATATTCATTGTTGTTGGCAATCCAAAGAATCTCAAAAAGTTAAAAATTGATTAACAATCGAAAAGAACCGAACCGTACCCGTCGGTTCTCAATTCAGATACCCGTTCGGGTATTTAATTTGACAAGAACCGTCGGGTTCGGATCGGTTCGGTTCGGGTTCGGTTCGGTCGGTTCGGTTCGGGAGATTTGCCCAGCCCTAACAATATTTGAAGAAAACGTTATTTTTCAATTTTGGTTTCTTATAACATTAATGGGCTTAATTTTCTCAACTTATTACAGACTAGTCTCTCCCTAAAGCCCAACCAAAACAAGGACTGGCAAGAGAACTAAAGAGTAAATTTTAGCCCAAAGGCAGAAAAGACATCGAAGCTTGCGACCCAATTTGGGAGATGAAACAAGAAATTGCATAAACATTATTTGACTGTAGTACTTTTACCTTGTGCAACAATCTTCCAAATGAAAAATATTACTCGAATAATCTCAATATCTTTAGTCGACTCTTAATGTGTGTGTGTGTGTGTGTTTTTTTTTTTTTTAAGTAATAGGTTTCTCGATCTTGTACTCTAATTCCCCAACTTTCTTGAATATATGTTTAAGAGTAGTGTTACAGGTACATAAGCATATATATAGAAGTGTCCATAATGTTACGTGGCACTCTATCGTTTGCTTGTTTAAAACACAATCAACTTTTTCAACAAATCTTTTCCCTCCATATCACATTACATCATCCTTTATGTGTATTTATTATGTACACTTAGCAAAATCATATGTTTAATAGGCGGGCGAATCGGAGAAAGACAAAATTAAAGGACACACAAATAATCGAAATACTATTTTAGACTGCATGGAAGAATTTCTATTTAATAAGTGGGATAAAGAATAAGTCCATATTCAACCCTAACTTTCCACTAGAATGATTCTCTGAGCACTAATGTAGCAACTATATATAGATATGGTATACTTTTTAAGATATAAATGTCGTTTTGTATATTGGTCTTTATTTAAAGTTGATCTATAATTAAAGAGTATGGTTTAGATTCCTATACGTATGTACAATTGGATTTGGATATCTTAAGTTCATTTATGATTTAAGTGCATAAAGGGTACATAATATGTTTTGATATCTCGACACTTTTTAACTAAAGTACTGTGATCGTTTGATTTAAAATAAGGTATATTCAAAACGAGATCCCCAACCTTTTCTTATTGTGACTATGGGACCCCCAACATTCAATTTGTAGTATCCAGATCAACTAATCTAGTTGTACAAAACAAGTGTTAGCATAATCTTGATCTTTAATTTTAAATGATTTTGAAAAATATTTTTGAAATAATTGGTGTAGATGTTGTTTTGTAAACCAACTTTTTCAACTAATTTTGTATAAGTAGCCTGGCTCCACCCAAATTCTCAACCCATGAAAACTGTACGTGTGCCGTTAGCTAGCTAGAAAATGTCATTTTGACTATTAAACTCCAATTTGATTCCCATTATTTTTAAACTCTTTTTTCTACAGGATCAAATTCAATCATACATCCACATAATAAAATATTTTGCACATAATCCTAAATTTTTTTCTACTTCTAACCACATATTCTCATAAAACACTATTCAAAACTCTCTCTCTCTCTCTCTCTTTTTTTTTTTTTTTTAAGAATGACCACCAAACAGGGCCTAAATTAGCGTGCGACAGTTAATAATGTCTCGTAAAACGATAAAAATATCCAAAACACATTTTTCTTTCTGTACAATTGTTAACCACGCTAATTTTTTAAAATACAGCTTTATTTCTTTGGATCAAAACACATGATTATTCATCACATACACATTACATTGGACAATTTTACTCTATTAGGAGATATCATTTGAGAGTTGCATGCTAATTTAACGGTCAAAATGACGTTTTTCGGACAATTACAGATGAAGTTGTTGGAATGTCGAAGCAAAATTATTCAGAAATTTAAAAAAAAAATCATTAATTTAATAATCTAGATCGTCTAAATGTTCATGTGTATATTATATCAAAAATAAATTATTTGAAATTTTACTTTTATTTCCATGATCAATTATTGAATTATTTCTGAATCACGAATCCTAACTTTTTGCATGAACTTCCAGCTTTTAATTGTAAAAACTTGATACTTCAAATTTTCAAGTTTTCTATAGTATTTTCCAAAATTAAGACTATATCGATGGGTGTACACCTTCTTTTAATTAAAATCAAGAAACTAATTCTTGATCTAGACAATTGATAAAGGCAAGAAAATTAATTTACCCTCTCTTTTTCTCTCTCCAAATTTGAACACTGTGAAATTATGTATTGTGATTATTGTACAATTTCATTGGATGTCTAAATTCTATCTAATCTCCATTTATAGAGATAGAATAGTTCTATCATTGTACAATATTAATTCCACATTCAAATAAGGACTTCTAGACATACTATGGTGAAGATGGGGTTGAGGGTGAAGCATGTGGCTCGTGCACGATTGAGTTTACAGACACTGATATCGATTGGTTTCTAAAAGTTGCATGATGTCTCGAGTACTTGAGTCAATAACTTCTTGAACTCTTCTTCATTAATCATTTTCCGTTCATTCACCTCAAACATTTTAAGAGCTTCAGTCATAACATGATCCATTTGCAAATACATTGATAAGAAAACAAATCGACAATTTTTAATTCATCAATTATTATCATTATAGACGACACTGAAAAAGAATTATTGAAACGGGGCTAGGAATATTGAAGGAACCTGATCAAGAGCAGCAATTAGAGGTAAGCTAGCCGAAGAGGCAAGAATTTCAAGAACTCCACAAAAATATTCCTTCGATATTTCCCCATTTTGATCTTTGGGTACAATTTCTATAGCAGGATTCAGTGTCTGCATTGAACAAAAAAATGATAATGAAATGTATAAATAGTTCGTTTCCTGAAATTCGACTTCAAGATTTTCGCTGCCTATTGAAAAGAACAAATAAGTTGTGTTATGCTCGGACGCACAAATTATTTCTCTACTAAACTTATGTAGCTCGAATAAAATATGATTTTATCTTATTAGTTTATTGAGTATCAAATGTCATGTGATTTTTATTTTTTTTTTTATTTTATTCTGGAAATTGAATTTTTCTTTTTTCATAAATTATTTTGAAATTAATTAACCCTTGAAAGGGTCGGATTACACGGTTTGCATGACTTGTTTTTTCTTTTAGAATTAATATGGACAAGAAAGGGCTTTATTTGGTATGTTTCCTCAGACTTGTCAAAACTCCACGCGTAAGCAATTTCGAGTTATGGGTTACCAAAGTCATAGAGATCATTTCTAGGAAGGAAAAATGGGTAAAAAAAGGGACATTTTCTTGTAATAGGGAGAAAAAAATAGAAAATTAATTAGGTGAACAACCATTTATGAACACAAATAGACTTTGATTTGTATGTTGAATTTTTTAATATGATAACATGAAGTTGCACAAATTAGAATTTCTATTGTGATCATTCGATTTAAAATAAGGTATATTCAAAAGGAGATCCCCAACCTTTACTTATTGTGACTATGGGACCCCAACATTCACTTTGTAGCACCCAGATTCTCAACTCATGAAAAGTGTACGTGTGTCATTAGCTAGTTAGAAAATGTCAGTTTGACTATTAAGCTCCACTTTGATTCCCATTATTTTTAAACTCTTTTTTTTTTTCTATAGGATCATTTTCAATCATACATTCATATAATAAGATATTTTGCACGTAATTCCAAATTTTTTTCGACTTTTAACCACATAATCTCCTAAAACACTATTCAAAACTCTTTTTTTAATAAAAAAAAAAAAAAAGAATGGCCACCAAACATGGCCTAAATTAGCGCGCAACAATCAATAATGTTTCGTGAAAGGATAAAAGTGTTCGAAACTCATTTTTCTTTCTGTAAAATTTTCAACCACGTGAATTTTTTAATCTATGGCTTTATTTCTTTGGATTAAAACACATATGATTATTCATCACACACACATTACATTGGACAATTTTACTCTAGTAGGAGATATCATTTGAGAGTCGCGTGCTGATTTAATGGCCAAACTGACTTTTTTGGACAATTACAAATGAAGTTGTTGGAATGTCGAAGTGAAATTATTCAGAATAATTTATATATATATAAAATTCAATAATCAAGATCGTCTAAATGTTCACGTATATGTTATCTCAATAATAAAAGATTTGAAATTTTACCTATATTCCATTATCAATTCTTGAATTATTTCTAAATTACGAACTTCAAACTTTTAATTGCAAAAACTTGATACTTCAAACATTCAAGTCTTCTATGATATTCTCTAAAGTCAAGACTACATCGATAGGTGCCCAACCTTCTTTTAATTAAATCAAGAAACTAATTCTTGATTTAGACAATTGATAAAAGCAAGAAAATTAATTTCTCCTCTCTTTTTCTCTCTCCAAATTTGAATACTATGAAATTATGTATTGTGATTGTTGTACAATTCCATAGATTGTCTAAATTCCATCTAATATCTATTTATAGAGATAGAATAGTTTCAATCCTTGTACAATATTAATTCCACATTCAAATATAGACTTCTAGACATACTATGGTGAAGATGGGGTCGAGATTGAGTTTATAGACACTAAAATCAGATTAACTTCTAAAAGTTGCATGATAGTTTGGAGTACTTGAGTCAATAATTTCTTGAACTCTTCTTCATTAACCATTTTCCGTTCATTCACCTCAAACATTTTAAGAGTTTCGGCCATAATATGATCCATCTGCAAATACATTGATAAGAAAACAAATCGACAGTTTTGAATTCATCAATTACTATCATTATAAATGACACTAAAAAAGATCTATTGAGACAGGGCTAGGAATATTGAAGGACGATGAATATCTGATCCAGAGCACCAATTGGAGGTAAGCTAGCCGAAGAGGCAAGAATTTCAAGAACTCAACGAAAATATTCCTTCGATATTTCTCCTTTTTGATCTTTGGGTACAATTTCTATAGCAGGATTCAGTGTCTGCATTGAACAAAAGAATGATAATGAAATGTATAAATAAGTTGTTTTCTGAAATTCGACTCCAAGATTTTCGCTGCCTATTGAAAAGAACGAATAGGTTGTGTTATGTTCGGATGCACAAATTATTTCTCTACTAAACTTATGTAGCTCGAATAAAATACGATTTTATCTTATTAGTTTATTGAGTATCGAATGTCATGTGATTTTTATTTTTATTTTTTTATTTTATTTTGGAATTTGAATTTTCTTTTTTCATAAATTATTTTGAAATTAATTAACCCTTGAAAGGGTCGGATTACACGGTTTGCATGACTTGTTTTTTCTTTTAGAATTAATATGGACAAGAAAGGGCCTTATTTGGTATGTTTCCTTAGACTTATCAAAACTCCACGCGTAAGCAATTTCGAGTTCTAGGTTACCAAAGTCATAGGGATCATTTCTAGAAAGAAAAAAAAAGGGTAAGAAATGGGACATTTTCTTGTAATAGGGAGAAAAATAAATAGAAAAATTAATTAGGTGAACAACCATTTATGAACACAAATAGACTTTGATTTATATGTTGAATTTTTTAATATGATAGCATGAAGTTGCACCAGTTAGAATTTCTATTGGATGACAATATATCATTTCTATACACTTTCCCATTCAATATATTAATGTTTTTCCCTATATTAATATATTAGGCGCAACTAACTCAAATGTCAGTACTGACTATTCAGACTTTGAGATTTCATTTTAAAATATCAATGTGTTTTTAATAGTAGTAGTATTACAATTTCTTATATGTTAATTTATATATTTTTTATTCGATATGTGATTTATCCACTAAAAATTAAAAGTTGTTATTTATCGAAAAATTACATGTTATCAAATTAGTGCCTAATGTCAAATTATTCTACCAATTGTCAATAAATGTTGTAATAGCACCTCAGTTTCCTTTTAAAAATCAGCAGACAACCAGTTATTTAAATTATGTGAACTCGATTTGCACTTAGTATTCAATTGTTAAATGAAAATTTTATATCATCTAACATGTTTGGTATTTTACATTTAAAGTGATTTATCATTGTAATTTTCAACCACATTCTATGGTATTAATAATTATTCCCACTTCAATAAAATATTCTCTAAAAATTTAATTTTTCAAAAATTTCTCCAAAACAAGCTCTTAAACTTTCATGAAATGTTTAAGAGGTTGAAATGTATACTATTAAACAAAATTACTAAAGCAAAAAGTTAATACGATTGAATAAATGTAATAGTGAATAAAAGTTGATATAAATCGTATTTGACTTAAAAGAATTAACTAAATTAGATTTAATGACGAAAATCATAAATATTATCTCTGATTAAAAATGATAAATAATCGAGAAATTGAGAAACCAAAACAGTGAGTTCGTTCATCGAAAGGAGATGGTGAATTCAACTTTGATATTTAACCAACTATTGTTATTTATGCAAGTATCTAGAAGAATTTTAAAAGAATTTTAAGCAGTGGATGAACCGTCTCTTTTTCGAAATTCTCAAAAATTCTGAACTATTTTTGAGAATTTAAAATTTTTTTGGATTGTTCAATAATTAGAAAAAGAGATTGAACAATCTCTTATCCTAAATATTACGGCTCATCTAATGGGGCTACAAATATAATCACGTGACAGTCATATAATAAGCGAACACAGGAATCTACGTCACTTTTCTAGCAATTTGTAAAAAGGTCGCCTTATATTAAAATTGAGTCATATTAAAAAAATAAGATAAAACACATTTATATTTAATTTTAAAACTTATTCTAAACTTTAAATTCTAAATTTTGTGAAAATAGGGATGTCTATTTGACTATGTCAATGGTATGGTCCATTTTGAAGGGGAGCTCTATAAATCCATCCACAACATCACTTTCTATCAATTTGAAAGTGCCATTTGTGCCAATTTGTCAACAACTCATAGACAAAATGTGCATTTTGAATTTAACGGGCGATCTTTACGTATATTGTATGTGACATATTACACACGTCATTTGAAATGTATTAAACAAATAAATTTTATTACACATATTTCACATTTCATTGAAATTGAAATGTGAAGATGATTCAAAATTGAGATAAGATAAAGTTAGGGACAATAATGAATTTGAGTCGCTTGTTGGCTAGTAAAAGCTTAGTTCAGTTTGTATCCCGACATGCTTGTATTCCAAGCTCCCTAGAGGTTGTCGGCTTCACAAGCCGATCTTTCGGCTTTCATGCATTATTTAATTTTTTAATATTTTTCTTTAAACTATGTGCAAAAAAATCAAAATGCTCACTTGACTCATTACGAGTAGTGTTGACTCCTTGGTCAATGATTCGAGCATCGATTTAAACCATTGTCACCTTTACGGGTAGCTCAGCCCGTCAACATGGGTGGACGGTGGAGTGAACTTTTTCTAACTTTAGCAAAATAACAGAAAGTTAAAGAAAATCTAGAGAACATGACGGGCCCGTGTAGACCCACAAAATTTATTTCATGTCCAATTTTTCCGTTAGACATGCATTGAGACCTGCAGGAGGACCTGCCCTTTTGTCTTAATTCAAAATTTAAAGAGATCCTTCTCTTTTCAGTTATTGGGACCCACTAATCAAATTTTTTAAATTTAAAGCACTTGAAATCTGAACGTTAATAAATGTTAGATTAAGATTTTCTTTATTTTCAAAATATATTTTCTCTTCATTATTTTCAATCATATATTTTTCAATAAAATAATGTTATATACAAATTTAAAATTTTTTCTTATTTTTTAATCATATGTTGCCCTTGTTTGAGCCCAATTTTAAAAGAGAAAATGAATTTTTGAATAGTATATTGATAGGAAATTTGTGATTAAAAAATAAGAAAAAGTTTTTGATTTACGTGTAATATTATTTTATTGAAGAATGTGTGATTAAAATGATATCAAATTACTGTTGAAAAATATATTTTGGTGAAAAAAATGAGACTCAAACAAGAGCATTTTCCATCAATCCATTATTTTAAAATTCATTCTTACAATAAAATGAGGCCCAAATAGGCACCCTAAGCCCTTGTTTGCTTTTGATCTTCCCATTCATCTCTTGTGCGTCTTTCTTTCCCTAATTCTTTAAGATCTTTCAACCAATTGATTTGATCCCAAAGCTTTTAAGTGCACCTAGAATCTTTTACACATTTGGATGAAGCAAGAAATTCGCCCACAACAAACAATCAGTTTAAATATTCACGATCAAGAAGTGCTGGATTGCTCATTATTTCAAAAAAAATAAAAATTAATTAAATAGTGTAGTTAGAAAATGTTTGATTAAAAAGTAGGAGAAAATTTTGAATTTACACAATAAAATATTTGATTTTGTGAATGTGTGATCGAAAATAATTATATAGCAAAAACTTTTTAAAATAATAGTTAGCAAATAGAAGCTAACATTGTAAAATATTTAGTTTTCACATGTTAGGACCTAGAAATATGTGATTTTCTTTGACTAACCTTTTTTTTTTGGCCTTTACTTGTTCTTACATAGCAACTTATAAAACACTTTATCTAGTCAAAGTTATGCAATTATCTAACTTACTTTGTAGTAGAATAATGTTACTTGTACATAAGGAATTATACAATGATTTACATACAGACGATATGTCAAAAAGAGAGCAAACAAGTTTATTTTTATTTTATTGAAGAAATTCTAACCCAATTATATTTTACTACATTATGTATATGTAAACAATTATATAAACCAAATTACGTATTAGCACAACCATTTGGAATTGATCTCTTGTCCACTATGAATAAGCGATATCTTGCTCACTGGTGATGTGGGAAGACGTGGTCTTGCCACTTCACCGATATTTTAGACCACATCCCACCTCATCAATGGTAAGCAGGAGATCAATCCCGTATATATACAATTGATAGATCCCAATTATGATTAAACAGTGATCTAATACATTCATAAGGACTGACGTTAAGACCCTATGTACCACCAAGCAGTTAAAATGTTGGCATATTTTGATGTGTTGATTGGAGCTCATTTGTTAGCATCTATAAATTATGAATCCTGCAAAATATATGAATAGTAAGTGGTTAGCAATGTATAAAATTTTACAAAATGTGTAGTTTAAAAATATATTTATCCAATTTAAGTTTTGTAAAATATGCAGAATCAGAATCTAGCCATAATCATAAGAGTTTGTGGATTACGATTTTCTTGTTTAGTACCTGTTTGGTGAGAATTAAAATTAGATTTTTAGTAGATTTTTATTAAAAAAATTGATAAATGGTATGGCTAAAAAGTTGTAGGACACATGAAATATATAGTTAAAATTAACTGTTAACTTTCACTTAGATTAAAATTTTAATTTTAATCCCTACAAAACTAGGTCTTAAGGCGCCAACAATCTCAGTGCTTATTTGGAATGATTTTTTGACAACCATTTTTTTCTTTTCAAAATTATTTTCAATCACATATTCGGTGAGACTTGTAATTTTTTCCTATTTGTCAACCAACATTCTTCTAAAAAATATCTATTAAAAGACAGGAAATTCTCGATGAATTTCATAATATCCACATGCATCACCATAGGTTGAAGTTTAATCAGAAGACTCTCTATATCTATGGTATTAACAGAGTTAGTTAAATCTAATCTATCTAAAACAAGCTCTCAATAAAATGATAATTCGTCTCTAATAAAGGAAGAAATCAGAATCGTAGTTATATTAATTCAGCTCATAGAAATTGGAATAGTTGTAGCAAACACAGAGGGGTGGATCTAGTCTTGAGGTTGAACACGAGTTACAATACAAATATACATAGATTTTTCTTTAAGGGGGGGGAAAAAAAAAACCTAAGAAAAATTAGACATTTTTAGGATCCAATGACGGGTTATAGCATGGTTGAGCCCGTGCCTGGATCCGCCAGTGCAAACATAGTGAAATAGGACTGCAAGGCTTTAGATTGCCCGTAACGTGTAATATTCGGCCACTCTCTAGAAGTGAATTTGTCAAATAAAAAAAATAAACGGGTGATTTTATAAATAAATAAAATAAAATTGTCTGAAAGTCTGACTAGGCCCTTGTTTGGTTCTCATTCTTTCCTCATTAAAATAAAAAATATAACCGTTATCCATCACATCAAACCACCAAATTTGAATTTCTATCTCTTATTTGAAACCTGTAACGACTTTATTTTTTATTTACATTCTAACAAAAATAAGAAACAAACGGGAGCTACATTCAAATGTATGTCTAGATAGAGTGATCCAATGGAATTCATATTTCTGTTTGAAATTTATATTTCATATCCAGATTTAGACGTGACATTTGTTTTAATTTTAAAAAATAAAATAACCTAAATAGTGATCCATATACATTAGTAAAAATTCAAATCATATGGACTGAAAAGTCTTGATTTACCTACTTTCTAGCTTGCAATTTAAGCAATAGATCAAAGATGCTCTTTGTATACGTGGACAGAGTAAGTAAATCAACGAACATAAAATGTAATCAATCATGTTATAAGCACAAAAAATTTTAATAAAAATTTTTGATAGACGACACATGATGTAAATTATTAAAAGATGGGGAAAAAAAAGGTGAATCAAGTTCTGCCACGTCAACATCTATATGATTCGATAAGAGATTCCTTGTACTTGAAGCTTTTTCCAAATGTAATTACAATTTACTTAGTGCTTGTTTAGTAAGGATTTTGATAATTGATTATTTGATCGTTAGAGATAAAGTAAGTTCTATTTGTGAGAGAAAAATTAAAAAATGAAGGCTGTAATAATGAAATAACGATCAAAAAATTGATTTTAAATGTCTTTTAAATTGTACCAAACAAGCTCTTAACTATATAGAGCCCATATTTGGTACAATTATTTAATACTCATTTTTTTTCGAACTCATTTTCGACCACACATTTTGTAAAATAAAATAATTTTGCATGTGATTCCATAACTTTTTAGCTTTTAACCACACATTATCAAAAAATAATGCTTTTTAATAAAATTGATTATCAAAAAGGTACATTAGACATGCCTTTATAATCTTGTTTGATTTACCAAATCATGCATCAAAATTTACTTTAGGAGCAAAACTAATGATGCGGGTAAAAACCCAAAAGGAAAAAGTTAAGAATCTGAAATAGTGTTTAGAGGAAGAAAGGTGAGGGAAATCAGAAAGTCCCGATTTGACCTCAATTATAATTAGTTTTTGGAAAAAAAAAATTTATTTAAGAATGTGGGATTAAAAGGGAATGAAACATTTTGAATTTAATTGTAATATTATTTTATTAAAAAATATATGGTTGTAAAAAAAAAAAAAAAGAGAGAAAAACATTTTAAAATTAGTGGAGCCCAAATAGGAGTGATATGTAGTCGTTGAAAATAATTTGGTAGTTGAATTTTTTTTCTCATGTGGCAGTTGATATCTGTAAATTAGAATACAAATTTAGTCATGCTACTTGTAAATTTTATTTGACAATCTAGGTTGATAATTCACACTTGACAACATCACATTGATCCATTTCAAAATCTGTTTTAAAATCAATTGTCCGAATTTCGATAAAAAAAAAAAAAGTTATCAACTATAATTGTCAAACATGATTATACGAATAGATTAATAATCATACAAATTTGACCCCCAAGTTATTGATTCCACCCCCAAAGAATACGTTATTCCCCAACCCTCTACCCTATATTGGGAAAAAGTCACCCTCAGGGTACATTTCCAAATAGTAAAAGGGAAGGGTGGAGAAATCCAATTTTGATTCAGGCTGCTGTGTCAAGGGTTCGAATCCTGAAATATGAATTTGGCTCTTGGATAAGTGCAAGTGTACGAGCAGCCTTCCACCCTGTACCCTTAAAAGCATAACTTGAGATTTACTTCCCTCACGATACTCCAAGACAGGGGCGATGGAGAACCCTTAAGATTGAGGTTCAACATTTTTTAATATTTGGAAAAAGTCCCAACATTAGTTTGCGCTTTATGGCTTTCTTCGTGGTCGTGGAGTTGAGGACCCACCAACGAGAAATCTTATGCTCAAAACTTATGAAAAATTTGACCACAATATATTGTGCGCGTTTCGTACTGCTTTTCCACTTAAAAAAATTAATTTTTTAATCTTTATTTCACTATTTTAACATCATTTTTTTACTTCTTCTCGAATAGGTGAGACCCACTTTTCTTTCTAACAGTCAACAAATTAATTTTCATAATCATTACCGAATAAACCCATAGTCCTTCTTTGAGCCCCCTTTTTTGGGGAAAAAAAATCATTACCGAATAGTATTTTTATCATATTTCAACAACACATTTTTCAGTAAAATAATATTACACATAAATCTAAAACTTTTCTTTATTTTTTAACAATACATTTTTCATCAATACACTATTCAAAAATACATTTTTTTGACAAGAATTTGGCTCAAATATTCTGATAGAATAAATTTCATTAAAAAATTCACTTGGTCACTAAATATAAATAACATTACATTATTGGTCATTCCTTTAGTGACGATCACTTCAAGTCTGATGCCGGTTCGTTAAACCTTGACATCAACTATAGATTATTTTTTTCATGTCTTGAAATTTTGCATCTTCAAAATAAAAATGTGATTTTTAGGATGAGAAATCTCGCATTTAGTGAAAATTTTTCCAAATTGTTCTATTTAACCCTCGGTTTAACCCTAACTCTATTTTTTATCATTAACAAACAATAAAAAGCTACATTGCTTTAATTTTTCGTTAGTGCACATGAAGGTTTAACAACTGTCAACTGTTATGCTTGATGTGTCATTAATCGGACTAATAAAATAGAATTTGTCTAGTGGTATACGATGGGGTGTGTCGAATAGTGTACATTCCACTCACATGGGTGTGGGACCCATATGAAAGAAATGATATTTTATTCGAGTGGGTCCCTCGTCCATGTGAATGAGGTGTACACCATTAGGTACACCTCAATGTACCACTGGTGAAACTGAATAACATAACTACTTAAACCCTATTTGGCCCCCATTACGTGGAAAAAGTAATGGGTGGAATAATATTTTTTTGAAAAACGAGTGGATGAAAATGAAGGAAAAATTTTCGATTTACGTGTAATATTATTTTATGAAAGATTGTATGGTTGAAAATAAAAGAGAGAAAAATAAAATGTAATGTAATGAAAATTAATGGAACCCAAACATGTGCTAAATATCATTTACTTTGATGACTAACTGATCACAATGATACTTTAACGAGTAATTTGAAAATTTTCTCAAGCTCCAGTGATTATAATTTTCACATGCTTAGCGCCTAGAAAATAGGGCTTTATATGTTTAAAAAATTTGTGAGTTGCAAAAAGTATATTTGACTTTGACCTTCTTTATCATTCATTCCAATGCAAGTGGTGAATTAGTCAAAATTATACGGTTTTCTAAATTTTCAGTTTGCAATACCAATGACTTTAACTTTCTTAACCGTTGTTTGAGTCTATTTTTCACATCAAAATATATTTTTTAACAGTAATTTAACTTTATTTCAACATATTTTTTAATAAAATATTACGAAAAACAAATTCATGATTTTTCTTTATTTTTTTAACCACACATTTTCCGTTAATTTTTTTTTAAATGTATTTTTTGACAAAAATAGAGCTCAAACTAGGGCTTATTGCTTAATGCTATTTGTAGTTGCTTACTACCGTAATTGTACCACGTGATATACATGTGAGGTTAGTGATTTGATGTATTAATGTGGAATTTTGATAGAAATTAAAGATTAAAGCTTAAAATCTAATCTAATTCACATTTCATCGGCTTTTATCTACTGAAATTTTGATTTTAATCTCTACCAAATAGGAATTAAAAATTCAATGTCAACTATTTTCGAATTCATGCAATTGATTCTAACTAATAGGTATAAATAAGCGAGACATTGTGCATGGCTTAAATAAATATTCAATGGTCAAATAGGAACTAAAAATTCAATGTCAACTATTTTCGAATTTATGTAATTGATTCTAACTACTAGGTATAAATAAGTGAGACATTACACATGTGTTTATCAATACAAGAAGATATGTTATCTAATACAATTGATGTGAATAGACATTATAGACTCACAAAGGTACTAGATAACAAGAAGTTGAGAGAGATAACAATCAAGATGGGCAGCTAACCAAAACAAATCAACAAGATGTTGCTTACTCGAACTAACCTGAAAGACAACTACATTAACATTATTTACCAAGATCAATGTGACATATACTACTAAATATTTATTATATAATACATTTTAATTAGTTATATTCTACCAAAAAAACTTCATACACTTTAGAGATCAAGCTCTACTAGAGAGGACACCATGCCAAAATGTTGAACATATTTTTGAGCAAGATCAATCACAACATATCCTCGACTACAATAATCTCTCAAAGCTCAAGTATTATAAGAGTCTCAATCGTTGAAGACTCAGGTTCCGTACATGCAACTATAGATTAAAATCATTTTCAGTAGATATTTATAAAAATTGATTAAATATGATTAAAAAGTTGTGAGTCTTATAAAAAATATGACAAAAATTAATTCTTGGACTTGAAACTTTTAGTAAATTTTAATTTATATAACCAGGAGCTAAGTATATAAAAAGAGGAAAAAAATTTAATATAAAATATAAAATATGATGGTCTTTGTAATAAAAATTTAGTCCACGTTTGAACTCCATTGTTTAAAAGTAGATTTTGTAAAAATTGATTTTTAAAAAAAGAATATGTTGTTAATAATTGATTTTTTTTTTTTTTTAGTTTACAAGTAAAATTATTTAATTGCGAAAATTCTGAGGAAAAATTAGTTTGAGATAAATTAATTTTAAAGAATAAGACTAAAAAATGGATAACTCCTATCGAAAAATTTCATAAGATAGCTACTTAAAATTTTGTTTGAAAATTAATTCTTGAAAGAGATTCTTATTCCAAAAGTACTTTTAAAATAAATCACATTAGAAGAAGTACTTTTATAAAATTGGTCGAAAAACTTGAAAAACAATTTTTGCATCTTGAAAATTCCTTTTTAACTTCTTGAAAATCATGCCAAATGAGCACTACTTAAACGTAAATGATAAATTTATCTCCAAGATCACAAACGCACTAAAACAAATGGGTTGGAGACAGAAAGAGAATGATTATGAACGTATATGAAAAATTGACAGAATTTTTACGGATTTGATACTTATCAATTTTTTATTGAACATACAAAAAATGCACCATTCCGACACCTAGATGGTGCTTGTGAATAATTCCCCTTATTCTAGAAAACAAAAAGTCGAAAACATTAATGAATTGGAGTGTAATGTCACAATTTGAGACGGTGAGGGAATGGAGAAAAATCATTACACGATCCCATATTTCACAGAAGTAAAGGAAATCTAATTATAATATGATTATTACAATCAATCACAATTAATCGAATCTCCTTTTCCATAATCACTCTTCCCAAAAATTATTCTCAACAATTATTCTCAACTTTTAATCAATCATTCAATCAATCAAACAAGAAAAGTATGGTAAATGAGCTAACAAATCTTCTAAAATTAATATTTCTTAAATTATATTCAATCAAAAATGAAGGCATGGAAAATTTAAAATTATGGCTTGAATACCAATTAATATATATTTTTATACATTTGTGAAGGGCACAATACGAAATGCATAAATTCATGACTGTCAATTACGCTTCTATTTGATACCCATTACTTGAAAATGAAAATAGACGGAATAATATTTTTTAGAAAAATGAGTAGTTGAAAAAGAAGGAAAAATTTTCGATTTACGTGTAATATTATTTTATGAAAGATTGTGTGGTTAAAAATAGGAGAGAGAAAAATAAAATGTAATATAATTTAATTTAATGGGGATAAAAAAGGGGGCTACATTGTTCTATTGGTGTAATCATTTGTGTCGTGTTTCACACTTTAGCATCATCAATTCAACTTTTTGCCTAAAATGTCATTTTCATATATGATATTTGTGAAGTTATATATTTTTCAAAGTAACAAATATATACCATGTTTGGTTCAACCTAAAAATTTGAATTAAAATTAAAATTATTTGTTAAAACAGGTTCTAAAAAAGTCTTTGGGACAAAATTCTAAATGGTCTATATAATTGATCATATAATCGTGTTTATATATATGCTTTTTATACAACATCCTTAACAGGTACGATGAGGATTGGCAAGAGAGTAGAAGTACGTCCTGAAGCAGAGGAAATTGTTGCAGAAGTTTATAATTAGTTATAACTATATATTTTATAAAATCTTAGTATCACTTATATTTAACACCAATCTAGAAACAATACTCATGACATTAAATTACGGGTTCAATTAATAAATGAGTTATAAATTCTTGAATTTATAATTTAATGATACAAGTAGTATTGTGTAGATGGTGTAATATCATTACTGTTCAAAAATTTATTATGATATACTAACACCTGGATTGACATTTAAAATTATTCGTGCTAGATAACATCATTCAATTTTATAAGATCTATAATATTTTAATAATATATTTCAGTAATTTTTATCAAAATTTACTAAAATTGAATATGGAAAATGGAGGAAGGCAAGTGTAGCCGTGTGGGTGGTGGCAGGGAAGCATCGCAAATGAACATTTTAAAGACAGCAATTACATAGAAAAGACACGGAATGGGTCCCTCCAAATCAATGTACAAACATCACAGCACTACGAACAACACTTGTTCAAACCAGTATCTATCTACTGTGTCTCTATTCTTAGCAGCGTTTATGTTTATCCGCCATAGCCATTTCATTTGAAAACTTCTCTTTTCTTCCCTAAAAAACCATTCACAAAACCTTACACACCCCATATCCTACCCTATCCCACCCCCGATCTCCATTGTCTCCGCAAAAAATCTATCAAATCCACGTAACTCTGTAAATGTCATGAGAAACAACCACCGTCAACGGACAGCGCCTCCGCCGGGGCAGTCCGGTCCACCACTGCAATATTCGGACGCAGAAGATGTGTACAACATAATTCCGATCCACAATTTGCTAGCTGACCACCCCTCTCTCCGTTACCCGGAGGTCCGCGCCGCTGCTGCCGCTCTCCGTGCTGTTGGAGACCTTCGGCGGCCTCCTTTCTCCCCATGGCAGCCCCAGTACGATCTTCTCGACTGGCTTGCACTGTTCTTTGGTTTTCAATCCTCCAATGTAAGGAACCAGCGGGAACATTTAGTTCTTCATCTGTCTAATGCTCAGATGCGGCTATCTCCTCCTCCGGATAGCATTGATACTCTCGATCCATCTGTTCTCCGGCGTTTCCGCCGCCACCTCCTGAAGAACTACTCCAACTGGTGCTCTTACCTTAACCTCAAGTCCAACATTTGGCTTTCGGACTCCCATTCACGACACTCCTCCTCCGATCACCGCCGCGAGCTTTTATATGTGTCTCTTTATTTACTTATTTGGGGTGAGTCGGCGAATATACGCTTTGTTCCGGAATGTATTTGCTATATTTTTCATAACATGGCTATGGAATTGAATAAGATACTGGAGGATTTTATCGACGAGAACACTGGGAGGCCATTTTTGCCATCTTTGTCTGGAGAAAATGCGTTTTTAAATAAAGTTGTGAAGCCTATATACGATACTATTAAAGCTGAGGTGGAAAATAGTAGGAATGGCACTGCACCGCACTCTGCTTGGCGGAATTATGATGATATAAACGAGTACTTTTGGAGTAAGAGGTGTTTTGAGAAGCTGAAGTGGCCGATTGATGTTGGGAGTAATTTTTTTGTTACAGGGATGGGGAAGAAAGTGGGAAAGACAGGGTTTGTTGAGAAGAGGTCATTTTGGAATTTGTTTAGGAGTTTTGATAAGTTATGGATTATGTTGATTCTGTTTCTTCAGGCTGCGTTAATTGTGGCGTGGGAGAGGAGAGAGTATCCGTGGCAGGCATTGGAGAGTAAGGAGGTTCAGGTCAAGTGCTTGTCTGTATTTATCACTTGGAGCACACTGAGGTTCTTGCAGTCGTTGTTGGATGCTGGAATGCAGTATAGTTTGGTTTCGAGGGAGACAAAGTCATTGGGGGTGAGGATGTTCTTAAAATGTGTGGTTGCAGCTGCATGGATTTTGGTGTTTGGAGTGTTCTACGGAAGGATTTGGAGCCAGAGGAATCAGGATCGATCTTGGTCTCGCGCCAATAGGAGAGTTGTGAATTTTCTTGAGGTTGCATTGGCTTTTCTTGCTCCAGAAATTCTGGCCCTGGCTTTGTTTATCCTGCCATGGATTAGGAATTTTCTGGAGAATACGAATTGGAAGATCTTTTATCTGTTGTCATGGTGGTTTCAGAGCAGGACTTTTGTGGGTAGGGGGCTTAGGGAAGGTCTTGTAGACAATATTAAGTATTCATTGTTCTGGGTGGTTGTGCTTGCAACAAAATTTACTTTCAGTTACTTCATGCAAATCAAGCCCATGATTGCTCCCACCAAGACATTATTAGATCTGAAGGATGTTAATTATGACTGGCATGAGTTCTTTGACCACAGCAATCGATTTGCAGTGGGGCTATTGTGGCTTCCTGTTGTTTTGATTTACCTCATGGATCTGCAGATTTGGTATTCAATTTACTCTTCATTTGTTGGTGCTGGTGTTGGGTTGTTTGATCACTTGGGTGAGATCCGGAATATGCAGCAGTTGAGGTTGAGGTTTCAGTTCTTTGCTAGTGCTATTCAGTTTAATCTGATGCCTGAGGAGCAGCTTCTGAATGCTAGGGGAACATTTAGGAGTAAGATCAAGGATGCCATCCACCGGTTGAAGCTGAGGTATGGGCTTGGCCGTCCCTTTAAAAAACTTGAATCAAATCAGGTGGAGGCCTATAAATTTGCCTTGATATGGAATGAAATAATTATGACATTCAGGGAGGAAGACATTCTTTGCGACCGCGAAGTTGAGCTACTTGAGCTTCCTCAAAATGACCGTGCAGATCCTAAAAATAACTGGGAAATTCATGTGATTCAGTGGCCTTGTTTGCTCCTCTGTAATGAACTACTGCTTGCTCTCAGTCAGGCAAAAGAGTTAGTTGATGCTCCTGACAGGTGGCTTTGGCATAAGATCTGCAAGAGTGAGTACAGGCGATGTGCGGTTATTGAAGCTTACGATAGTTTGAGGCACTTCTTACTTGCAATTATCAAATATGACTCTGAGGAGTATACCATTGTCAGAACCTTCTTTCAAGAAATTGATCAATGGGTTCAGCTGGAGAAATTCACTAAATACTACAACATGACTGCGCTCCACAAGATGCATGAGAAGTTGGTCCATCTTCTCAATTTATTACTCATGCCTAATGTAGACGTTGACAAGGTGGTGAATGCTCTGCAGGCCCTTTACGAGGCTGCTATTAGAGATTTCCTTAAAGAGCAGAGAAGCAACGACCAGCTGGAGGAGGATGGTCTGGCTCCTCGGAGGAGAGTTTCCAGTGCTGGATTGCTTTTTGAGAATGCTGTTGAGTTGCCAAGTTCAGATAATGAGAATTTCTATCGTCAGGTGCGGCGGTTGCATACCATTCTTACATCACGGGATTCCATGCACAGAGTTCCAGAAAATCTTGAGGCTAGACGCCGAATTGCTTTCTTCAGCAATTCATTGTTCATGAACATGCCTCATGCTCCCCAAGTAGATAAAATGAGGGCTTTCAGTGTTTTGACTCCTTACTACAATGAAGAAGTGTTATACAGTAAGGAACAACTCCGAACTGAGAATGAAGATGGGATTTCTACCCTCTACTACTTGCAGACGATCTATGCTGATGAGTGGAGGAACTTCTTGGAGAGGATGCGCAGAGAAGGGATGGCAAGTGAAAAAGAACTTTGGACAAGTAGGTTGAGAGAACTTCGTCTATGGGCATCATACAGAGGCCAGACACTCACCCGCACGGTGAGAGGAATGATGTACTACTATCGGGCTCTTGAGGTGCTAGCTTTTCTGGATTCTGCATCTGAGATGGACATAAGGGAAGGATCAATGCAACTTGGTTCCATGAGGCGTAATGATGGCATGGATGGTTTGAACTCAGCAAATTCACCGTCCTCAAGAAGTTTGAACAGAGTAAATTCTGTCAGTTCGCTGTTCAAAGGCCACGAACGGGGGACTGCTTTGATGAAATTTACTTATGTTGTTGCATGTCAGATTTATGGTTCACAGAAGGCCAAAAAGGACGCCCATGCCGAGGAGATTTTTAATCTTATGAAGAATAACGAAGCTCTTCGTGTTGCCTATGTTGATGAGGTGTCATCTGCAAGGGATGAGAAAGAGTATTACTCTGTCCTGGTGAAGTATGATCAGAAGAAGGAAAGAGAAGTTGAGATCTATCGGGTCAAGTTGCCTGGTCCATTGAAGCTTGGAGAGGGGAAACCGGAGAATCAGAATCATGCCATTATCTTCACGAGGGGAGATGCAGTTCAGACTATTGACATGAATCAGGATAACTATTTTGAGGAGGCACTAAAGATGCGGAACCTTTTGGAGGAATTTAGACACTATTATGGCATCAGGAAACCTACCATCTTGGGTGTCCGTGAGCACATTTTTACAGGTTCTGTATCATCACTTGCTTGGTTCATGTCTGCACAGGAAACAAGTTTTGTCACTCTGGGTCAACGTGTTTTAGCTAATCCTTTAAAAATCCGGATGCATTATGGGCACCCTGATGTGTTCGACAGGTTTTGGTTTTTGACTCGGGGAGGGGTAAGCAAGGCTTCCAGAGTAATTAACATCAGTGAAGATATTTTTGCTGGATTCAATTGCACATTGAGAGGTGGAAATGTCACTCATCACGAATATGTCCAAGTTGGCAAGGGAAGGGATGTTGGGTTCAATCAGGTTTCCATGTTTGAAGCAAAGGTTGCCAGTGGGAATGGTGAGCAAATTCTTAGCCGCGATGTGTACAGGTTGGGTCATAGGCTGGATTTCTTTAGAATGCTCTCGTTCTTCTACACTACTGTGGGCTTTTTCTTCAATACAATGATCATTGTCCTCACTGTATATGCATTTTTGTGGGGCCGACTTTATCTTGCATTGAGTGGAATAGAGAGTTCTGCGACGGCAGATAATGCTAATGACAATAAAGCACTTGCTACAATCTTGAACCAGCAGTTTATCATCCAACTTGGTCTGTTTACTGCCTTGCCAATGGTTGTGGAAAATTCGCTTGAGCATGGATTCCTGAATGCTATATGGGAATTCATAACAATGCAACTCCAGCTTTCTTCAGTATTCTATACATTTTCCATGGGAACCCGTGGCCATTACTTTGGTAGAACTATTCTTCATGGTGGTGCAAAATACCGTGCAACTGGTCGTGGTTTTGTCGTGCAGCACAAAAGTTTTGCGGAAAACTATAGATTATACGCCCGTAGTCACTTTGTGAAGGCTATTGAGCTTGGATTAATTCTCACTGTATACGCTTCTTACAGCCCCATAGCTACAGGAACTTTCGTGTACATAGCATTGACCATCACCAGTTGGTTTCTAGTAGTTTCCTGGATATTGGGTCCCTTCATTTTTAATCCTCTGGGGTTTGATTGGTTAAAAGCTGTTCACGATTTTGATGATTTTGTGAACTGGATATGGTACCGGGGTGGTGTGTTTACAAAACCTGAACAGAGCTGGGAAAAGTGGTGGTACGAAGAACAAGATCATTTAAGGACAACTGGTATTTGGGGAAAGGTTCTCGAAATGATTTTGGACCTCCGATTCTTCTTTTTCCAGTATGGGATTGTGTATCAGTTGGGCATTGCGGCTGGAAGCAAGAGCATTGCCGTTTACTTGCTTTCCTGGATTTATGTGGTTGTGGCTCTTGGGGTTAGTGTACTATTAGCTTATGCTCGGGACAGATATGCTGCGAAAGAGCACATATACTACCGCCTGGTTCAGTTCCTTGTTATTATTCTAGCTGGAATTGTGATTGCTGCTTTGCTGGAGTTTACAAGGTTCAAATTTCTGGATCTCTTCACCAGTTTATTGGCTTTCATTCCAACTGGGTGGGGAATTATTTTGATTGCTCAAGTCCTGCGGCCCTTCTTGGAGAAAATGGTGATCTGGGAGACCATTGTTTCTCTAGCCCGTCTGTATGACATTATGTTTGGAGTTATAGTTATGGCACCTGTAGCCCTTTTATCGTGGTTGCCTGGGTTCCAAAACATGCAGACAAGGATTTTGTTCAATCAAGCATTTAGCAGGGGTCTACACATATCCCAGATTGTAGCAGGAAAGAAACCCAAGGCTGATTTGTGAGATGAGGTACTTCACCATTTATTCTTCCGTAAATATAACATATTGGAATCAAAATGATACTATTTTTAATAATTACATAAATATGATGGCTCCTGATAACATTGAGCATGGGACAATTACAATACTCAATCATTTAAAATTAATGCTGCCTCTTTTCTTTTTCTAGACGGTTCTTCCACTGTATATTCTCGTTCTAGGTAGAATTTTTTCCCATGTTCTAAGTTTGATCTGTTTTGTTTTATGATTTATGATATCAGATACTACCAGGAAACTAGAATATATATATATATATATATATATATATAGTTTCAAAACTCTTGTATTTTATTCTTTCCAGTAGAATGTGAGAAGTTCTTCTTAGCCATAAGAGTATACATTGCAGTTTGAATTTATTGCTAAGTCGCAACTGCTGTTTTTTGTTGATGATTGACATTTCCTAATCTTTTCTCTTGGGTATGTCACTACTTTTGATAGATTGGTCGTTTTACAAGCAAGATACACTATGTATGTAGAATGAAATAAGTTTGTTCACGTTACTGTGTTAAAGATAAAACCATAGTATGGTGGCTATGATTCCATTTGCTGAATCAAGTGCAACGAACCTCTCCTCTTCATAAACTTAGGCCCTGTTTGAGCCCCATAAATATCTTGTAATATATTATGGAATAGTAATTTGATGGGAAATGTATGGTAAAAAAAGAAGGATTTTTTTTTTTTGATTTTTGTGTAATATTATTTTAATGAAGGTGTAGTTGAAAATCAGTACAGTAGAAAAAATAATGAGAAAAATGGGGTTAATATGTACAAAAAAATTGCTGAAATTTCCAAAACTGCATTTTGTAGTTAGATGACTCATTATAAGTTTATCTTGAGCTCATTCATTAACACCAGAAAAAAAAAAGTGATTACGAATATGGAAGTATGTTTGTTAATTTTTTAGTTTGATTTTGAAAGCCGAATTTAGTGGACAACAATCTTTGCTGCCTTATTTAGTTGGAACTGATATGGTTACGAAGTAATGGTCCCAACTCATGAGTAAGACAAGAAAGTGACTATAAGGCTAATGGAATGCCAGGTTTTATTATATATTTAGAATTTAAGGACCGTCCTGAGCGTACTGGTTTCTCAACGCTTCGTAGTGGAGGTTCCAGAAATCATATATGGATTAATTGAATGCATGCTGATTACAGCAGAAGTGATGATGTCACTCATACATATCAATACTTCAATTTTCCTGTTAATTTGATTAAGAATTACTTTTTTCGTAGCTTTCTTGAAACTTTTGTAATTAGTGATTGTAGTTAGTACATACCATTGAAGGCGAAGCACACTTTTAAATAGAACAGTATTCACGAGATATATTGCTTGTTAAGGATGATGGGATAATTAAAAGCTAAAGTAGTATCGTTTGGGTGTTTGGGACTTTAGAAGGCTAGAACTCAACAACTGGAGTGTAAGACAGTACACACAAAAACGTCCTCCTCTGTGCTGTTGTTCTTGATGATTTTTGATCAACCCATCATCAACTGTTGGTTTTTGCTTTATAATTATTATCATTATCATCATCATCATTATTTTTTAAATGAAAGAAGTTCAAAATGTTCAACAACGCCAAATTTAGAAGAAAGCATGACTCTTTCTTTTAGTAGTTAGCATGGAAGGGAACTTCATATAGCCATTGTCCACTTTACTCTTCCATGAAGTATTTTGCCTATTTACAATGTGGGGTTTGGTACAAGAATCGGTATTTTATAAGTATCGGTGGAGCAATCTTATTTTGAATGGCGTTAAGTTATATTTTCTGTTTTCTTCTTATCATTTACTCTTCCGTTTTACTTTAGTTTCTTATAGAGAATCAATTCATGTTTGCAGGTTGGCCGTTCCATCGTGAAATAGATTTGATGCAGAACCTTGAGGCTGTATATGTATTTTGGTTCGTAGAGGTTGTAATTTGGATATAGTGGCATCATCATATTTTCCTTTCATCCATTTCTGCAGAGAAGCCGAAGAGTCTGATATGCTTTCATCTTGTCATCTGCTTCGTCTTCTCCAACTGTTGTAAGTAACCAATTGTTTTCATACTGCGTTTACAGATTCTTGTAATATGCCTTTGCTGTATCTTTCCGGAGTAAATATGATGGGTAATAGCTTTACACATTGTGCAAATTTTGTCATTCTTTGGTTTTTTGGGAACTGGGCTGGCTTGAATTTTGTTACTTCTGATGCCAGATTATCAATTTTGTTGATGTGTTTCATCTGCCATGTACGGCTTGACCACCCTACTGGATTATTGGCAATTGATATAATTCTTAAACTCCACTCTATAATTTTTCTATTTGGACAAAAGTTTGATTGAGGATGTGACCATAGGGGATGCGGATGTGGAACGGCCATATGGGACAATTAAATCTTTCAAGCAATAGTCATTGGCATCTTTATGTTCCAAGCCATCAATTGACACAGTAGTTAGGGCATCTCCAACCACAACACCAGCACCATTTTGCACCATTTTTTGGTGCAAAATTGCTCCAACCCAACACCAAATTTTGCACCATTTTGGTGCAACATGGTGCAAAGTGTAAAATATCAATTTTGCCCTTATTTAACATTTCTCAAATAAATTTGTTGAGGGTATTTATGTAATTTGTGCTATATATTTTTTAATTCAATAAATTATTATTATTTTTTATTAATACTAATATTATTTGTGTTTAAAATAAATTTTAAATGTAAGACATAATAATTAATTAATTAATTAATTAAAAGACGAAAATAATTTAAAATACATCAAACACAATTATTTATTAAAGTTAACACGAAATATATTAAATAGCAATTTATGTTATATGTTTATTAATTGTATTTTTATTAATTGTTTTATGTTTTTTATATTTATTAATAAATTTAATCTTTTTTATAATTTAACGTAATTATTTATTTAGTAATCTATGTATTTATGAAATAATTAAATAAATAATATTTCAAATAAGAAGATTATAAATAATAAAAAGGGAAGAAAATAGTTAAATACTGTTCATTTGGTATAATTTTTGGTTTAATGGTTGGAGATGAATTTTAGTTTGGTGCAAGATTTGGTGTAAAATGGTGCAAAATTTGGTACACGGTTGGAGATGGCTTTAAGCACGTAAAGCCAGGGGTGGGCAGTTTTGGGTTTTAGCCCAAATCGAAGCAACTTGGGTTGATTTGGCCCAATGTGGAATTGACCCGACCCGAATGAGTAACGTAACACTGCCCGACCCGATGGTCGGCGGTCTGGGCTTGGATCAAGATTATATATTTTCAAAAATAACACGTAATTTTTTTTATTTTTTATTTTTTTAACAAAACAGGTGGTCCTATTTTGAGACTTTAGAATGCTTGCTGGTCCACGGAGATTCATCTTTATTTGTTCAAACAAAACCTTAAAAAAATAAAAAAATAATGTGATCTATAAATTGATTAAACACGTTACAGTTATGATAACACAATTTATTATTATTATTATTTTTTTATGACGGGGGTATCCGCAATCACTACCCTTCGGGTGCGCACTGGGTAAATTGATTAAACACGTCACAATTACGATAAAACAATTTATAGTCACACATGTAGAGTAACATGCTATTCACAAATTGCACATTTATCCCGTTTGATGCCATTAAAAATATTTGTTTTTTGTTAATTTCAGGAAAAATGAATTTTGAAATAGTGATTTTTTGGGAAATGTACAGTTAAAAACTATGAAATTTTTTTGGTTTTACATGCAAATATTTATTGTGAGAATGCGGTGAAAAATGAGTTTTAGATTAAAAGAACTGTTTTTCAAAAGGATAGACAAACATGGGTTTAATGTCACAAATTACTTACTAGTCACATATTAATCAATTAACTGGTCACGATAGTTGCAAATTACACATTTAGTAGGTCACAAATTGTTTATTAACTATAAATTATAATCTGTGAACACCATTGGCACCACAAACATCGTCGCCACCATCACGTCAAATTCACCATCTTCAACTCAAATCCACAACTACAACTACCTCTAGGCACCACCTAAAATCGTTGCCACCACTTCACCTCCACCTTCAACTCAAATAAATTATCAATTTCAAAGCACATTAAGGCCAAAGCTCGTTTTTTGAAATGAACCCCCCCCCCCCCCAACACACACACACATTTTTTATCCAGTTCCCAGAGCGAACATTTCATTATGATGAAAGTTCACTTTTCCAAAAAGGAATCTCTTGGCATATCTTTCGCATGAACTTCTCACCATATCTTGAAGAAATTTAACATTTGAATCCCCCATTCCACCATGACCTAAGTTAGTACACAGAATATGTAATTGCTATATCTTTTTGCCTGTTTTAGTTTACAAAATTCAGGTCCTTCAATTTTAAGTAGTGGGAATAAAGTCACTTTTCATGGCTTTATAGGCCTAAAAGAAGCTTCTGGTCATGGATCTCATTTTTCTCTGTCTTCCAGTGTTGCTTTTATAAGAATTGCAAGAAAAGATTTACATCCAATGCAAGTGGAGAAGGTATGATTGAACGAGCAGTTGCAAGATTTAATATTTTTTTAATTGCTGGAAGATGCCAAAAGCTTGTAGGCACTAAGCATGGGGAATAAAATCAGTAATTTTTGAACCTACTATTTCTTAAACTAATATATCTTCCTTAGTTTATTGAAATTTCATCGTCTATGTGTGTATTTAAACTACCCCTCTCTTTTTGACACATCATCTGTGTGTAAACTATTATGTAATTCCTTTATGTATAAGTAGCATTACTCGTGTCAAAATGGGTGGGGTTGTCCAAGTCTGTAGTCACCTTGCTCATTAATACGGGTGGGCAAAAATAGAACCAACCCAAATGAATTGATTGGTTCAGTTGGTTTGGTTTTTTCTTAAAATTCTATTGGGTTAGGTTTTTTTTAAAAAGAAAATGGGTTGGGTTATGGGTTGATCCACCAAATAGATAAAATCCGCTCAACCCAACCCGCTACTTAAAAAATTGAAAAAAAGTTATAAACAAATGTAAAAATTAAAAAGTTGAAGCCTCACGATCCTAATCACAAAGTTTTATCATCTCTCTCATACTTTCTTTTTCATTCTAGCCCTAAGGCTAATTGTTGCCCTCTCTCATTTTCTCTCGTTCAAGACCGTCGATCGTTCCAACTCCATTTGCATCTAGACTTGACGCTAATCGTCGGCTTTTATTCATTTTGGTACTCTTAACTTTAAATTTTAAGTTGATTATTCATTTATGTCTTGCAAATGTAGGTTTCAAGCTTTTTTTTTTTTTTATTGTTATTAAAGCGAGATGATAATTCATATAATATATACATTTTCCTTCACGCATGATTACAAGTTTTTGTTCATGAAGTGTTGTGGTCAATTGGTTTTTATTATCGAGCATATTTTTATATTTTTAATGTTTAAACTGATCAATCCAATCCAACTCGATCGAAACTTGATTGGTTTGGGTTAGGTTGGGTTGAAACACATGAATGGGCTGTGTAGGCTGGCAGACCATGTCGATAATAGCTCAGTAATGCTATGTCTTCGCCCGCTCTTGTAGGCAGACTTTGTCGAGATAGACATTCTAACGCCATTTCTTTTCTAATTAAAAAGGGGTTCGGTCTTGCTTCTAGCGGCAGGGTGGAGAGTTCGATTCCTGGTGGGAACCTGGGGCAAAAAATTTGGTATGGAGCAATCATTGTGGAGGAGGGTCTCTTGTGCACAGAAGTGTATAGACAATGAATTTTGGTACTCTTAACTTTAAATTTTAAGTTGATTATTCATTTATGTCTTGCAAATGTAGGTTTCAAGCTTTTTTTTTTTTTTTTATTGTTATTAAAGCGAGATGATAATTCATATAATATATGCATTTTCCTTCACGCATGATTACAAGTTTTTGTTCATGAAGTGTTGTGGTCAATTGGTTTTTATTATCGAGCATATTTTTATATTTTTAATGTTTAAACTGACCAATCCAATCCAACTCGATCGAAACTTGATTGGTTTGGGTTAGGCTGGGTTGAAACACATGAATGGGCTGTGTAGGCTGGCAGACCATGTCGATAATAGCTCAGTAATGCCATGTCTTCGCCCGCTCTTGTAGGCAGACTTTGTCGAGATAGACATTCTAACGCCATTTCTTTTCTAATTAAAAAGGGGTTCGGTCTTGCTTCCAGCGGCAAGGTGGAGAGTTCGATTCCTGGTGGGAACCTGGGGCAAAAAATTTGGTATGGAGCAATCATTGTGGAGGAGGGTCTCTTGTGCACAGAAGTGTATAGACAATGGAGGGAACTAGTGATCCAGTTGAGGCATAACCCGCGATTTACCTTCTCCAAAGTTCTAGGGGCAAGGGTCTTGGGGGTCCAGGATCTAATATGGTGTAAGCTAGGATGCCTGGATATCAAAAAAAGAAAAAAAAAAAAAAAGGGTTCGGTCTACACTGCCCTTGACAGGTTGATGGGCCTGTACGGACCTAAAATTTAGTCCATGGTTCAGGGTAGGCTCGGAAAGCATAAGGATCTAGGTTGGTTGCGGTACACAGCCAACCAATCCTCTTGTTTTGCGGGACGGTTTAAACTGGTCTACCTGATTTGACACCGCTCGATAAAATAATATTAATGCCAGTTTTAACATGTGATTTGATGCAGCTTTCAACAATTATGTGAAAGAGTCTACTGAAAGGATAGAGATCGTTGAACAAGGTCGATCTGTCACCTACCGAGTCACCGAAGGTGACCTGACCAAGATGTATGATCCATATAGAGTTACATTTTCATTCATTCCTATCAAAGGGAAAGAAAGTGAGAAGTGTACTGCTCAATAGAAAGCAGAGTTTGAGCCACTAACTCCAACAATACCACCACCTGAAGAAGCAAGAGATGCAGCCCTCAGCTTCGTCTGGTGTTTCGATAAATTTCACCCAATTTACTAAATGGATCGGGTTTCGGTCCTCAGATTTCGAGTTTCGAATCCTTTTGTATCCGTTTGGTAAGTTTCATCCTCAACAATGTTAATTTAGTTTCTCTTCGAGTTATTGTGAAAAAAAAACTAGTAAGAGTATGGAATAAGGTATTGCAAAACCATGTAAATCTGTACTTCTAAACTATTGCAATAAGAATCTCTGCCGAGTGTTGAGGATTTTCTCTTACAAGTACATGCATGTAAATGTACAAAGACTTCAGTATACGTCAACTTGGTTGCCCCAGATATAAAATTAAAGGCGGTTTGAATAAATGTTAGTGGATGAATACCGGATTAACAAATACCGGATGGATTATACTAGATTGACACAGACCATCTATGCAACAAACACACCGTATATGCAATTTATCGTATTTACGCATATCGTATTTGTAGCTTACCGTATTTACAGTGAATTTGGGTACTACTCAAAATATAGCATATTTAATTGCAATAAACTGGACAAATTAATCTACTTAACCAAAATATAGCAGATTAATTTCAATAAAATAGAACAAGTAAACTAATTAGCCAAAAAAAAAAAAAATAATAATTGAGACCTATGTAAATACGGTTTTTTTAAAACAGATTCGCCATCTCACCGTAGGTGCTTAAGGTTTAATTTGGATGTTTGTCTCTCAAGATAAAATGGAGGAACTACAAAATTTGAGCACTTCAAATACTAATTTGTCGAACAGAATTTGTGTCTGAACAATATCACCAACTGTGTGACTATGCAATATGCAAACCAAAATATGTAGAAACTGTGTTCTGTAAATATGCAGAAATCAGTATGCTGCATTGTTGTTTTTTCTCTTGTCTAGAATTGTTAGAAATCGGGTTGAATATATAGGCTCAGCACCATGAACGTTGTTAACACGTATAAAATGACAATGAATATTCGAGTTTCAATAGTTTTGGAATTTAAGTGGTCAGTTGGAGGAAAAAAATTAGCAAATGTAAGCTTAAATTTTCATATATGGGACAACCTTAAATGGTTTCCCTCCAATAATATAAATTCCTTTTAATTGGCACATTTTGAGTTCCAATTCCTCATTCACCTGAACATCATTTTTTGGTGAGTAAATACATGATTTTGACATTCTCACGGAAGAGAATACAAATCAATCTTGAACTTTTAAAATAGCCAATCGGATTCCTCTCAAATTTTGTGCCAAAGTTAGCTACTAAATTCATTTTTTCCAACAATGACATCAAGCATAATTTTATTTCTGCCTGTATTTGTCAGCTCTTTAAGATAAATTTCTTTTGGGGAAGTGTACCGTTGGTTGGCAACTTTGCTTCTAATAGCAAGTTAGTTTCTAACATTTAAAACGGATAATTTTAGTTATGCACATGTCATTGTTGTTCAAGACTAATAAAAATAGACAATTTCCATTCGAAAGTTCATTGCCAAGTCGTCTCATTATTATTATTATTATTTTTCTATAAAATGTTTGGGATGCAATTATTTCCAACTTAAGTAAAAAGAAAAGACTGGTAGAAATGAGGAAAAAAGGTAAAATAAAATGTGTCAATAAAGTGTAAGTGTTAAGTTGTGGAACTTAATTATTGTTAATTTATGGAACTGGTTAGACTTTTAAATTACAATAAAAAAGAGAGTTTAGAGACGATAGATGTTCGATTTTCTCTTTTAAATTTCATTTTAGCATAGTGGATTATTATATCAATGGAAAGAGGAAATGGTCTTATATTGTGACGAACCTCCATAAATCTTGAGTGTCTTTATTTCTTTCTATTAAACTGATTACTTTTGCTAGAATAAAATTAGAGTTGTCAATTCTCAATTTTGTGTATTTTGGAACAAATGAATTTTGATCTTTTTTAAAATTAAACTGTTTGAGATGATTTGGAAAAATCCCAAACGTCATTACTCAAACAGCCAAACTGTCGTTTGACAATTTTATTTGTTATTAAATCATGATTTTCGCATCAAATAGCCGTGTAGGGGTTTCTTTTCTTTTCTTTTTTAAAAGAATTAGTGAGAATCATTGTTTTTTATTTTATAAAATGCAAAAGAAAGGAAATGAAAACGAAGAAAAATTTATTTAGCATTTTGAAGCTTTTGAAGTTACGAGTTCTTCGAAAACTTGATTTAGAGGTCAAGACTTCTTTGACTAAACATACAATAACCAATTTTTTATTATTTAAATAAATGTTCATATCAAATTGCTAATAACAATCGAGGTCACGGAACTACCGATTTCCACAACTGATCTTAGGTAGTGTTTGATTGCTCCATTTTTTCCATGAAGATTCCATTTTCCAACTTTTGGTTATTTGATTGCCCAAAATTTTCCATGGAATTGAAATTCTCACTTTCTTGCCACGTCAGCATTTTCATGAAATCATGGAATTGGAATTCTCACCAAAATGGTGAGAATTGGAATTCCTCGTTACTGTAGCGATTTTTTAATTTTTTTATGTTATTTATTATTATTATTATTATTATTGGCAATGGAAATAAATTATAAGAATTATTATAAAAAAATATTTCCTTTTTACTGACAATTTTCATGTAAAACATGTTAAGGGAATAAATCTCATATCGATTAAATACTAAAATATTGACCAACTTAAATAGATCTTGGACCACTTCTTTTAATAAGGTTGACCTTATTAAGATGGATTTCAAGTCTTAACATGGTATCAAATTCCAATAAGCTCCAACGAGCTATTCGATCCGATTAAGTCTCAAAAATGAGCATACGAATTTTAAAATTGGTCTGCTCAAAAAGAGCCACCATCTTGTAGGGGCATTTCAAAGGAATAAATTTCACATTGATTAAATACCGAAATATTGACCAACTTAAATAAATTTTGGGTCACTTCTCTTAATAAGGTTGACCTTATTAAGATGGACCTATTTTGAAGAAGTGGAGTAGGTTGACGATTTATGAGATATGCGGCCGTTTGGAATGCATGGGGTCAATAATCAAGTGGTAGGAAAGCATCATGAAGAAGTGTGAGGCCTGTTTCCACTAGGTGACAATGACGTCATTTAGAAACACCATTTTGTTGTGGTGTATATGGGGTGGTGGTGTAATGACTTATGCCATGTAGGGAAAGATATGTCTTTAAACCTATGAATTCACCACCATTGTCTGAATACAAACTTTTTATTTTTGAATTGAAGCGTGTTTCAACAATATGCTTGAATTGTGGAAATATAGTAGACATGCTTGATTTTGAAACCATTGGATAAGCCACATGTATTTTGTATAATGGTCAACAAAAATAAGATAATAACGAAATCCATCGAGACCAATATGATGTGCGGGTCCTGGAGTCGAAGGAGCATCTAGGTTTCACGAGGTGTACATCCGCGAAAAGGGAACACCAAAGGAAGGAAGATGTTTAAATGAGCCTTCGACTGGGTCTGGGCCTCTAGACGTAATTGGGCTTTTCACCTCATCAAATAGGACATGTCGTGAGATGTATAGCCTTTTAGTGGATAGGTCCATGCATTTATAGGCATTTTGAGTTTGTGAATATCCTAAGAAAGTGCAAGAAACAGATTTGGGCTGTAGTTTGTGAGTATTATATGGCTTTGTGAGAGGATAACAAAGACATGCAAATTTCTTGAGCTTGAGATAATTTTGTTTTTGTCTAGAAAGAGCCTCAAATGGTGACCATGTGTATTTGTTTGGGCTTAAAGATCTTATTCATTGACCTTGTGATCATGGTGTGAGTTCGGGAAGATGTATTTTGTGGTTGTGCTGAACAATTGGGGGCAGAAATTGACATTGGAGCACTCTCATTTACATAAACAAATTCTAGGTTAACATTGGAATCTGAAGTTGATGGAGATGAGAGAGAGGAGATAAATATTGGGCCACTCCTCTTAATAAGGTTGACCTTATTAAGATGGACATCAAGTCTTAACAAAACAAAGCCAAACGAACACCAAAAGATAGATGGTATTCTTGATTTTTTTTTGTTGGCAATGGAAACAAATTTCATAACCAATACCAGTAAATTTTATCTCTTTAATCGATAATTTTCATGTAAAATAAAGCCAAACAAACGTCAAAAAATACTTTTGTTTCAATATTTTTCAGTGAAAAATTATACCAATCAAACACAATAATTTGCAATTCCCAAGAAAATAATTTCTAGACAATTCAATTCTCTGAAATTCGTTTTCAATTCAATTCAATTTTATATTTACAATCAAACGGACCCTTATTTCAAAACTTGCACACACAAGTTTTACTCTTTTCATTAGTCTTGTTCAATTAAATATAAGAGCGTATCTCTCTTTCAAATAAATATATAAATAAAATAAAAATAAATTTCATTAATATATTTTTGAACGAAACCGCCTTTGATGAATATTTGCAATAACAATAAAATTAGAATCAACATCTTTCATTTTAAAGATTGAAGACGAACTTCTTATACACTCTATAAATTGAGAATCACTTACTTATTTTTTTTCAAAGTTTTAATATAATCTAAAGACTAATGAGATAAAGGCTATGAGCCTCCGAGTAATAAAAATTTGCGAGGCTTGAAAAGGAAAGTAATTCATATATACACACACCATGCGGGAATCAGTTTAGGTCCTAAAACAAAGCATGTACATTGTCATTGCTTATTCATAGTCATGTATATATGGAAAACAAATTAATAGGAATTGGTGGTGGCTGACCGAGATGATTGAAGGAGATCCCTGACTTTGTGCCCTGATTGACTTTCATTCTTTAACAACTCGTCTAAAGTTTGAAGTATATGTTAATAATTCCTAACTTGCCAAGTAAAGTCAAAAAATGTGAAGAACTCAACAACTTTGTGAAAATGTCTGCTATCTAGTGTGATGTGGATATACGAGTCATTTTGACCATTCCTTCTTGAACCTTCTCCCGTATAAGATGACAATCAATTTCTATATGTTTTGTTCGCTCGTGAAAAACTAGGTTTGAAGCAATATATAGTGCCGCTTGATTGTCACAATATAGATTGGCAGGAAGTGAGTGTTGGATGCCCAAATCTTGTAGGATGTATTTTAACCAAGTAATCTCACAAGAAGTTGCAGCAACGGATCGGTACTTAGTTTCTGCGCTAGATTGTGATATCATAGTTTTCTTCTTGGTTTTCCAGGAAATTAATGAACTTCTAAGAAATATGCAATACCTGGTGACAGATCGCCGAGTATCATGACTTTTAGTCCAATCTACGTCACAAAAGGCATTTAATTGGATTTACTTTCTGTAGGAATAAAAATTCCTTGACCTGGTGTTTGCTTTACATAACGTAATACACAATAACCTGCTTCCAAGTGTGGAACTTGTGGTTTGTCCATAAATTGGCTTAGAACATGGTCCACATATGCTAAATAAGGTCGTGTGGTAGCCAAGTAAATTAGTTGTCCAACAATCCTTCGATACGAAGAAGGATTACTAATATAGTTGCCATCAAACTTACTAAGGGACAAGTTCTGCTCCATGAGAAAAGCGACTGGTTTGGCCCTTAGATAACCAACATCTTTGAGAATTTCGAGAACAATGCCTTTGATAGATCGTGCAACTTCTATTCTTGGAAAATATTTCAATTGCCCAATGTCCTTCAATTTAAATTGATCTCTTAAAAATGACTTGGTATCTTCAATGTTTTGTAGATTATTTCCCGCTAGGATGACGTCATCTACGTAAATGAGGAGAGCAGTGAATTTACCATCTTCGGATCGGACAAACAAGGAATAGTCGACCTTTGATTTTTTGAATTTGGCTCGTTCGAGGGTTGTGGAGAGTTTAATAAACTATTGGCGAGATGCTAGTTTGAGACCATACGATGATTTGTGAAGCTTGAAAACTCTTGTCTCTCCCTTTCGTCCGAAACTAGAAGGTAAAATCATGTAGACATCTTCATCAAGATTTCCATGCAAGAAAGCATTGTTGACGTCAAGTTGGTGAAGGTGCCAATGTTGGGTTGAGGCCACAATAAGGAGGAGGCAAACAGTCACAAACTTTGCAACCGGAGCAAAAGTCTCACTATAATCTAATCCTTTTATTTGATTGTATCCTTTGACTACCGACCTAGCCTTATAACACTCGACAGTACCATTGGGTTTGAAGTTGATCTTGTATACCCATTTACAGCCAATCAGCTTCTTCACTGGAGGAAGTGTCTAAAGGGACCATGTTCCATTAGCCTTAAGTGCAGCAAGTTCTTGTTGCATAGCTAGGCACCATTTGGGGATCATGAACTGCCTATTCCAAAGATGTTGGTTCTTTGGTGAAAGCATGGTCTTGGGTGATAACTTATCATATGCAAGGACATCAGATAAGGAATAAGGAATGCCTGTTTCTGTAACCATTGTCGGGTTAGATGATGGAATGTTCCTTGAAGGAAGAGAAACACCAACATGATATTCTCGAAGATAACTAGGCGTTGCTGTTGTTCGTGTCAATCGTGAGGCAGGAATTTGTGGTTCATGGGACGTAGCTGGAGAGTGTTGAGTAGTGGAAGGAATAGTAGACGAAGTAATAATAGAGGATATAGTTTTAGTGACAGAGTTTGAAGCAGAAGTTTCTTGAGAGATAATCTGATGGAATTGGTTCAGCATTGAATTGTGGAGAAAAGGATGGAGTGGGGTTGTCATCATCATATGTTGGCGGTTGTGTTAGAGGAATGTATGGCGGAAGAGGAAAAAGGAAAAACATTCTCATGAAACAAAACATCACGTGAGATAAAAACTTTACCAGTTGAGCGATCATAAAGTCTGTACCCCTTTTGACCATATGCATAGCCTAAGAAGGGATATTGTGTAGCTCTTGCATCAAACTTTGAGGGGGTGATGATGGTGTTTTGAGGCAAAACACAAGCATCAAAAAACTCGCAAATGGTCGTATGTTGGATTTCTGTGAAAAAGCATCTCAAAGGTGTTTTTGTTGGAAAAATGAGTAAATGGGTCACTTTTGGCATAAGTTTGAGTGGGACCCGTTGGTCCGATTTGAAAGATCAAAGTTGATCAGCGTTCTCCTCCGTGAGAGCATCGAAACTATATATTTACTTGCCAAAATTGAGTAACGGATGAATGAGAAATTGGAGCTCAAATTTGGCCATTGAAAGATGGTTTATGTGGAAAAAGTAACATTTGTCTCACATAGGAAAATGAAGAAAGCATGAACCACTTTATATATGTCTATACTTTGGAATGGTGTAATCATGTGTAACATAGAGGCTCTCTCCACGTGCGCGCGCAGGGGGTACAAATCTCGGACCGAAATAGCCTTCGGACCTTGAACTTGGGTGCGGGCGCGACCTGCGGACCGAACAAGGCAAAATTCGCTCCTTCGGAGAGCCCACATTTTACAATTTTTTGGCTTTCTCGAATGACTTTTGAGTTTCTGAAACTGCAAAAACTCCAATGGACTCCCAATGGTCACAGTGTTAATGGGCAGTAACTCCAATGGACTCCCAATGGTCACGATGTTAATAGGCAGTATGCCTATAAAAGGCTCATTCTCCAGCAATCTAACATACTCGAAAATCTCACCTACATTCCTGCATACACAGTTTCTTCTTTTCTGCATTCCTTGTCCAGTAAGATCTTGTTCTTGTGGTGATATTGTTCGAATACTAGATCAGTTCGCCATAGTAGTATCTGCGGTGCTCAGATTCTACTATATACCGTTGTATCCTGGGAAACAGATGCTCGGATTAAAACTCAAGCACGTACGGTGAGAGAGCAAATCTATTTTAAGGACACTGTGTTTACACAGGCCTCGGGTTAAAAGTTTATATGAAGTTACAAGCACGTCGTTAATTTTTTTGTTGTCTGAAATTTCTGTTAATTTTCAGCTTTCCCGTTTAGATTTATTAAATTAACGTGTTTTACATAACTTAATATAATTTAGTTCTAAATTAGATTAATATATTGTGGTTTATGATAATTTAGTTTATTGTGTAATTAACTAATATTATAAACCAATATGAGAATAGCCGGTATTTAATCTTATTGTCTGCGTAAAATCAAGTTTGTGCAAATCCGGTATACAATCTGTGCATATACGGTATATTGCGTATACGGTAAGTGCAATTTCGGTATCTAAAATACATATACGGTACCCGTAAATTCGGTATCATTCCACCAACATAATTTCCAACAGTTTTTCCTTTTAGGAGAAGTATAGGTGTTCGGTTAATGAGATAGGTATCAGTTAAAATGGCATCTCTCCAAAACTTCTTGGGAAGATTGGCTTCAAATAGCAAAGCTCGGGGCTCATTTAGGAAGTGGTGATGTTTTCACTTCACTACTCCATTTTGTTGTGGAGTAGAGACACAATTGGTTTGTTGAGTGATCCCTTTATCTAAATAAAATTTTCTCATTGTAAATTCAAGGCCATTATCAATGCTAAGAATTTTGACTTTCAAGGAAATTTGCGTCTCAATTAAATTGATAAATGAGGTTATGTATTTAGAGGCATCAGAATTATAATACATCAAATAAAATCATTGACATCGAGCGTAATCATCCACAATAGAAAGAAAATATTGTGCCCCACTGATTGCGGGAACATGGTATTCTCCTCAAATATCAACATGAATTAATTCAAAAGGTGTACAAGTATGAATTAAACTTAATGAAAATTTAGAACGAGTCTGTTTGGCTAATGGGCAAATTAAACAATCAAACATTTCAAAATTTTATGTTTGTAGCTAAATGAGAAAGTGAACGCAGACTCTTATTTGAAAGGTGACCAAGGCGTTTATGCCAAAGTTGAGAGGTTGTTGCTATAGTGAGTTGCATCTGGTTTTCTACAGAGTATCAAGGTAGTAAAGTCCTCCTCGTTCAATTCCCTTCCCAATCATCCCCCCGGATCATTGGTCTTGTAGCATACAAGTATTCTTAGTGAATGTGGCAAGACAATGGGATTCGGAAACAAGTTTGCTAACAGAGACCAGATATAATTTAAAGGAAAGAATACATAGTACATCATGTAATGTAAAATCAGCCACATGAATGCTGCCTATGTGTGCAATAGCCGCTAGTTTTCCATTGGGGAGATGAACAGTTCGATCGATAACACAAGATTTCGTGGTCAATAGATCAGTAGAGCAAACCATGTGATCGGTAGCTCCTGTGTCAAATATCCAACGAACTTCGTAGCCAATAATGGGATCACAGAATGTTATACATGAGAGATCACTTATAGCATATGCACTACTAACATGATTAGCCATGGATTTGAACTTGTTCTTATCGAGCATTGCCATGAAATTCTGGTATTGCTCTGCTGTGAGAGTGAAGGATGTGGAAGGTGTTGTTATATTGGCACATGATTCGCTTTGGAGAAATTATTCTTGCACTCTCGCCGATCAAACTTGTCACCTACAAAATTAATCCTTTGCAGCTTTCGACAAAAATCAACGGTGTGTCCTTGTGCATTGCAATAATCACATTTAAGGTGTGATCGGCATGTCTTTGAGGTGTGCCCAACTGTGTCACATTTTCGACATTTTGAATGAGGTTTTAGGTATGTAGGTTCTCTTAGAGATTTGTGTATCATTTTCTACAGCAAAGGCTGCGGCTTCTAGCTGCAATGTGCTTTCCTTTGACATTCCTCGATGTTTTTCGTCTTGAAGGATGAAAGAGTGGGTTTTGTTGGTTGTAGGTGGATCCATAAGCAATATTTATCCACCAACAGCGGCATACATGTCATTGAGCCCCATGAGAAATTTGATAGTCTTCTGCCTTTGCTGAAATTGCAAAACTTCCTTCACAGTCGCACAGGTGCAGGTTGGGATAGTACACAATGCATCACGTTCATCCCAGAGGCCCTTCAGTTTGGTATAACTAGCACCAATGGTCATGTTTTCCTGTTTGCAGTTATGAATGGCTTTTTCAACATAGAAAAGATTAACACCGTTAGTGCATGAAAAAGGTTCTTTTTAGTCAACCCAAATTTCATGAGCACTTTCATTGTATATTATACTTGCTCCAATCTCTTGTGAGATTGAATTAAATAGCCATGCCTTTACAAGATTGTTGCAACGCCTCCATCGTTGGAGTTCTGTGGTGGACGTTGTTGGTGGCTATTGAATAATGCCGGTGACGAAGCCTTCTTTATTTTTGATCTGAGAGCCATGAGTATGGCATGACTCCAGGTACTGTAGTTTTCTTCATTCAGTAGTTATGCAACAAGTACGAGCCCTGGTTGATCACAGTGATGAAGGTAAAAAGGATAATTTGAATTGTAGTATTCATTGGCCTCAGGCTTGGCTGAGTTTTAGATAAATTGATTATCTTTTCTGCCATGTTCGTTGGCAGCAGTGCTTGGGAAGGGAAAGGAAATAAGATTCATAATTATTGTGGCTCTGATACCATGAAAAGAAAAGTAATTCTTATGTCTTTCATTGAAAAAGCATAAGATATATATGCACCATACGGGAATCAATTCAGGTCCTATATCAAAGCATATACATTGTCATTGCCTATTTGTACTCCTGAATAGATGGAAAACAGATTAATAGGAATTGATGGCGATAGACCGAGATGATTGAAGGAGATCCCTGACTTTGTGCCCTGATTGACTTTTCATTCTTTAACAAGGCTTAGCATATTTATCTGTGTAAAAGCTCAACCAACTTCTCGTGAAGTGTTTAAAATGTTGAAACTATTGTACAAAATTTAACATCTTTCATTTATATGTACATATGTGTATATATATATATATGTTACACACACACACACATATGTATATATGTGCGTGTGCGTGTGTGTATCAACACATAAAGATTTGAACACTGTTGAACTACATGAATTAAGACGGAATTTCAAATCTTAATATAGATATACATGAACAAAAACCATTTTTTATTAAGGTTCATCATTCCACTCCAACAATTTGAACTATATTCACATTATCTCACCAAAATAAATAATGCTATTTAACTAGAATGATGATCATCAAAAATCAATTTGGTCACGATCATCTCTCTAAATGAATATTGTTACTCAAATATATCTAAATTTTGGGGTGAAAAAAAATAAAGTCTTAATTTATGAGTTTTGAGCACACTATAAAAATTACGTTGAACTACATTTACTAGTGTTTCAACTTCCCATTTTTACCAGGAAAAACTATCATGCGAACTCAACCTCCCTCTCAGGCAAAGTCTTAACACGCGAAGACGATAAAAGGATCACAATAGAAAAAGTGAAATATCCCTTTTATGGCTACAAAAATCATCATACAAACATATGTGAGTAAACCCGACAAACGTTACTTCTAAACAACAATGCATAAATGAAATTAGTTATTAATCCACCACTAATATCGCCACTTGTCATATTTCAGAATTACCTAAAAGGGATTCGAAATTCTAATATTTCCCTCCCAAATAATTATTTAACCTTTTGCTTCAGTTTAAGCATCGAAATCACTGTGTTTAAGCGGAGAAAGCCTTGGTTATGTGAGAAATTTGTTTATTAGAATTCTAACACCAACAAAATGGCATCGTACATGGAGAATTTGAATAGAGAAAACCACAAATCTACACATTAAAGTTAGGAAGTCTCTGTAACCTGCAAAAATGAGTCATGTAAAAGAATATCTGGAGCGGATAAAGGCACTAGAGGTCGGGAATAACAAGGTTAGTTAGGATCTAGTCCATGCAAGTGCAAGCTTAAAATAATAGCAAGAAAATGAAAAAAATGAGATTGGAAAAGAATCTCTCTCCCACCTAACATCGCATCATATGAAAGAAGAAAATAGCTACAGATGCCATACAGAAAATGACTGAAGATCTGAAAGCATTAACAGCAAAACATCTTGCTTTAAGCATGAAAATAAGGAATTTGAAAGGCAGGCCAACCAAACGAAATACAATGTCAGAAACCTTTAGAAAGGCTGGTAAACCACAACCTCTAACCTCTTCGATTAAATATATAGAATTTAAAAGTGAAAATAAAAATCTTGAAGAGGAAATAGTAGTTATCTGGCAACAATAGCTGGGGAATGTTTTCACCATATGCTCCTAAACAGTGGAAGTCAAAGGAGCATTTGTATGAAGAATATTTTGATCAAATGTAGAAGTATAATCCCACGATTCATGTGTTGGAGCCTCACCAATTTACCAAAGACGGCCTAGTTCCTCGCAGACAGGCCACTTTGCTAGTGAAAAGAAGAGAGTAACCCCAGGCATACCAGGGATATATGGATTTCAGTATCATAAAGGAAAAATCCGCATATAACAAAATCTTTGGGCAACCTTTCCTAAAACAAGCGACTATTATTATTTTCCTCCGTCAAATGTATGACCATTTTTTACAAATAAGATTAAAAAGTTCTTAAACGCTAATTAGAAAATCTTATATAGGAATCATGAACAGAACGTGGAAAGGAAAGTCATCAATGCTCCCAAAAGGAACATAATCGCTATAGCTAAAACGACTAATCTCGAGAATAAACTTGAGATCAATGATTCAATCAATCCTTTCATATTTACTGCATGTTCAGAGCAACTTTAGTCGAAGAACTGGAAAATTTCTTCATCAGCTCTAAGGACACAAGTAAGGCCCTAAAAATAAGTAAAGAATTGAGGAACCTATGAAAGGTTTACTAAAAACTTCCTGATGGTAAACCTAGATACATTCACTGGATGCATGCTTACATGGTGGGAATAAATCCTAAGGTAGCATGTCATGCCCTGAAAATTGACCCCGAATAAAACCCAAAATGCAAATGAGGATATGCCAATGAGCGCTAAGATATATGATGCACTAAAAAATGAGATAGATAGAATGTTAGAAAATAGATTTATCTGCAAATCTTAGTATCCCATTTAGGTATGTAACTTGGTATTAGTACCAAAAAGCAACAAAAAATAGCGAACGTGAAAGGACTTCACTGACTTAAATAAAGCATGTCCAAAAGACATATTCGCTTTCTACAAGTGATTGATGGTAGATGCAACCACAATACATGAGTTATTAAGTTTCATGGATGCCTGTTTGGGATTTAAAAAAATCCTTATGTATGTGCCAAAGGATGAAAACATAGCCTTAGTAACAGATTGAGAATTTTATTATTATAAGCTGAAGCCATTTGGGGTAAAAAATGCGGAGCCAATTGCCAAATGCTGGTAAACAAAATATCTACTGACCAATTAGGAAAAAAAAAAAAAACGATGGAAGTATACATAGATGATATGCTCATCAAAAGCCTCTAAACCGAAAGCCATTTAAAAGATTTGGAGAAAGCCTTCAATTTATTACGAATATATAATGAAACTCAATTCGCTAAAATATGTCCTTGGAGTAAAATCTGGAAAATTCCTAATGTACATGGTCAATCAACAGGGCATCGATGCAAACCTTAACAAAATCTCACTTATTAAAAAGCAATCCCTAACGAAGCCAAAAGAAGTACAAAGCCTAAGATGAAGGGTTTCAGCTCTAATTAGATTTATATCATGTACAATGGACAAATGTTTTCCTTTATTTTAGGTGTTGAAAGGTGGAAAGAAGTTTGAATGGGAGAAATAATGTAAACAAGCATTCCAAGCTCTGAAAGAGTACCTAGGAAAAGTGCCACTACTAACTAAACCCGTAAATAAGGAGAGGATATCTAGCAATGTCTAAAGTGGAAGTTAGTTCTATCTTGGTAAAATAAAAAATGCAGCAATAGTTACCAATTTACTGCATAAGTAAAGTTATACAAAGAGTAGAAATAAGCTATTCAGATATGAAAAAGCTAGTTTGGCCTTAATCATAGTCTCATGAAAGTTGTAGCCATACTTCCAGGGCCACACTATCGAAGTATTAACCAACTTACTATGCAACAAGTTTTGCAAAGAAAAAAAAAAGGAAAAAGAAAAAGAAACTTGATTTATCAAGAAGATTAATAAAGTGGCAATATAATTGGGACAATTTGAAATAAATTATTAAGGGAGATCTGTAATCAAGGCACCGCCATTGGCAGATTTTATAGGAGAACCGTCAAATATTCCTAATCTTGAGGAGGAGCCTGAAATAGGAATATGGAAATTATTTGTAGATGGATCATTAAGATATACTGGCTTCAGAGTAAGTACAGTCTTGATAGCTTGGAGAAGCATAAAATGAACTATTCAGTAAGGTTCATATTTAAAGCAACCAATAATATGGTCGAGTATGAAGCCTTATTGGTCGGACTATGACTGGCGAAAGAAATGTAAGCTAGAAGTATATAAGTAAAACTTAGGTGAATGAAAATTTGACAACCAATGACAAAATGATGGCCGCTTACCTTGTAGAAGTTTGAAGTTATCTCAACATTTCAACAAATTTGTACTTTCACAAATTCCTACCGAGGAAAATGAATATGAAGATGCATTGTTAAATTTGCAAGTACAAAATATACAGTCTTATTCGAGATAGTACCTCGTAGAATTGTTTCCAAAAACGTCAATTAGCCAAAAAAGGGAGGAAACCCTATGGATATAGGATAAACCCTCATAGTTCAATAAAGCTTTTTTAAAGAATTGAGCGCTTCCTGAAGATAAAAGGAAGCATAAAAGTTACAAATAAGAGCTGCAAGATATGCGCTAAAAGGTGATATTTTATTCAAGCAAGAATACAATCTTCCTCCACTTAAATGCATAAATGAGGACTAGACAACCGATTTAATGAAATAAATACATTAGGGTATATGCGAAAACCATGCTAGCAAACATTTCCTAGTAAAAAAGGCCCTAAAACAAGTTTACTATTGGACCAAATATGAGAAAAGATGCAATGAATTTTGCAAAAAAGTGTGAAAAGTCCCAAAAATTCACACCCATACCATGATAACCTATACAAAAACTGGTAACCAATAGTGATCCTTGGCCCTTTGCAAAATGGGCATGGACTTTGTTGGACCTTTACCCAGAGGAAGGTCAAATCTGAGATTCATAATCATGGCAGTGGATATTTCATGAAGTGGGTAGAAGCAGAACCTCTCATAAATATCATTGAAGCTAATACTTGCAAAGTCATACGTATAAACATAATCCGTCGACTTGGAATATCGAATTCTATAACCTTAGATACTGGTACATAATTTGAAGGAAAAGAGTTGAATGAAATGTGCGATGAATTAGGGATTTGTAGGCACTTTTCCATTCCATTTTGTCCATAGGGAAATGGGCAAGTAGAGGCAATGAATAAGACGCTGAAAAACATCTTAAAAAAAGAAATTAGACAATGTGAAGGGTTATGGGTTGAAGAACTACTACAAATTCTATGGTCCTATCACACCACTACGAAAATCAAAAACCCCTTTCTCCCTAATGTATGGGATGGAAGCCATGGTGCCAGTCAAAACCGATTTCAGTTCATTGTGATGAATAGGATATGACGAAGAACAAAATGAAGAAGCCATAAAAGCGAACTTAGACCTCATAAAAGAATGAGAAATGATTCTCAGGTTAAGCTCACCATATCAAAAAAGGATGAAAAGATATTTCAATTACAAGGTTCACAAGAATACTAAAGAAAGTGTTTGTCCTAGATAGAAAAAATAAGCTTTAGTTAGCAAGATCTAAACTGGAAAAGGACCATAAACAACAATCGAAATTGTTGAATTAGGAACATACAAATACGTTGGAAAGGATAACGAATCTTTTAAACATCCTTAGAATGTCATGTATTCGACAAAATATTATCCATGATGAAATGCAAATAGGATCATTAATCATTCCTACTAAAATGTGATAAAGATTGGTTGGATATTTATAAGTCTACAATAAACTAAACATAAGAAACATAAAGTTCTTATTGATATAAAAAAATGTTACGAAACAAACCTGATACAAGACTGCTTTTGTATCTTTCGCCTCTATTTTCTTTTTTGGGGGGAGGGGGATTTTACATAGAGTACCAGAGTGGATTTGACTCACTGCTTTTTTTTACTCTTGCTCTTTCTTTATCCGAGAGATGATTCCCAAAGAAACAAAAAACAAATAGGTATGGAAGCTATAATTGCAAACCAAATCCACTTTAGGTTTACTGGTAATATATGATCAACTTCCTTTCGTAGTACCCTACCGCCAGGGGAAAGAGGGTTGAGGGTTGAAACGAACGTATAACAAGAATTCTTGGAATGCCATGGGACTTCTTGATTGGAAGATTTGGTTCATCCGACATGTACACGTCATGGACATCCTGCCTTTCTATGTTCTATAGACTTGTGACCTGTACTGATGAGAATTTGACTCCACGAGAAATTGAACAAAAAGCCGCCAAATTGGCCATCCAATTGAGCGCTTCTAGCATATTTTTTCACAGTAGCAGGATCACTATAACTGACTCCATTGAGTTCGTCGCTGTAGAACTCAATAGTTACACCTACCTGTTCAACACTATACTTTGATTACAAATTAAGATCTACTCCGCATATCAGGTGTCAATAATCACAAAGGTCGATTGAATCAAAAGATGAGGGGCAAACCGAAAGCATTTTGGTGGAATCAAAATTGGCGAAATGGCATGTGATTGATAGCTCATGGTACATTAGCTAGTCAGATACAACACCTTTCCACCACAGGCGATCCTCACTCATATGCATAAATGTGAAATATGCAAAACTATGACAAATTTGCCCTCTTCTGAGTCATTTAATGCCAACTCTTGAAATGTATGCACCTTTACTAGAGTCGTAAATCCTCGACTAAAGTATGACAGATGAAATGTTAGAATAATCCCAAAATATAGTTCAATAATATAAGACACTAACGTAGAACAAAGAGAGATTTGTCCCAAAAAATGTGGGAAATAGGGATGGAAGAATGTTAATGATATTTTTAACGATTCTTGTAAAAAAGAGAAAATCCACCAGAATTAGTAACAAAGAAAATAATAACATATATCTTTTTATAGTGGGTTAGAATGTATGCAGTTGATAGCATGACGTATATATAGCGTTCGAGAACACATCCCAACTAATGAATCCCAACGGATTCACTATCGCGCATAGAAAAGTCAAGCAATTTCAACCAATGAATCCAAAAAGACAGATAAATGTACAATAAAAAATAAGAGTGAATAATGTGGTCATTGAATGGAGTAAGTCAAAGAGACACTCCCCCTCACCATGCTTGAAGTTACTATCTAAGACTAAGAAACATTCCATCTAACTAGCCAAAAAAAAGAAAAAAAAAGTTCTTAATCCAAATATAAATAAACATGTTCGAACTTAGGGGACTATTTGTTGTCAACAAAACTATCCTGTGAACTTAACCCCCCTCTTAGGTGAAGTCTAAAATGCCAAGATGATAAACGGGTGGCAAGAGAGAGCGAACCATTCCCTTTTATAGCAGTAAAAACCAATATTTGAACATACGTGAGTAATCTCAAGAAACGTGACTTCTAAACTTTAAATGCATAAACAAAATTAGCTATCAATCCATCACTAAAAAGTCATCATTTGTCATATTTCAAAATGACTTAAAATCCCAAGAAAATATATAAATACTCCTGCTTTAGGTGAAAAAGGAATGCAGTTCAAATATCACACTTTCACATAGTCATTTCAACTCTTACTCTAGTTTCAATATCAAAACCAGTGAATCTAGGAGGAAAAAGCCCTGGTTAGGAGAAAAAAAAATATTTATCGAAATTCTACCATCAACATCCACAATATTATATTACTGTTTTTATCTCCCAAAAAGAAATCAATAATATCTTCCCATGGAGCATGCTCATAAGATTTAAATGACTCGTATAAAAACACTTTAGTAACAAGTAAATTACCAATAAATATAAAAGTGCATTTGATTGCTAATATTTTTCATGAAAAATGTCATTTTCCATCCATATTCTTACTTTTGTACTGTTTGTTCAATATTTTTTATGCAGAAAATATTTTTCTACTTTTGGTTACTTGATCATATTTTTTTTGAAAACAAGAAAAATATTTTCTTTAGAAAAAGTATGTTTTTATTTTCTAACTAATATACTCTCTCCATCTCTCTTATCTACTCTCCCTCTTCTCTAGTGATGCCAATTGGGCTTGCCAACTTGGACCGCTTGTAACTCGGCCCCAAAAAAGCCCGAGTTGGCCAGGCTTGAGGTTTGGAGGCACTGAGCCAAGGCTTAGGTCGAGCCCTATTTCGAGTTGGCTCAAGGTCGAGCCAGCCTGTTTAAATAATTAAAAAAAAGATAGCCACGAAAAAAAAAATTCAATCTATAAAGCTGCCTTAATCGATAGCAAATCTGTTGCCAACACAGCTGCCTCAACTGACAGCTAATCTGTTTCCTTTTAAATGAAGTTGCCAATTGAGGCAGCCTTAACCAATAGCTAATATGCTATCAATCGTTAGTTATATAGCTGCCTCAACAGGCAGCAACCGACAACTAATCTGTTATTGATCGTTAGTTATATAGCCGTCTCAACTAGGGATTGACAAAACTCTCGAACCGAACCGACTAAACCAAATCCGATGGTTCTTCTCAAGTTAAATACTTGAACGGATGTTTGAATCAAGAACCGACGGGTATGGTTCGGTTTTCGGTTCTAGGCCAAGACCCGAAAAACCGAATAAGAATCGAATCTCCGTAATTTTTTTAATTAATTTATTTTAAATAAGTAAATTTGTTAACTAGTTAATTTAGTTCAAACCACAAAATATGATTTTCCTATTTCTAATTTTCAGTTCAAAGTCAATTTAATTAAATTGACTTCAATTTTATCCAAATCTGTTATTCTACTGTAGTGTCATTTCTATCAGAAAAAATCGAATTAAAGCTCTACAGCATTTCTTTTAATTATTTTGAGCTCGCTATCTTTCTCTTTCTGTGATTTTAATAATCAAATTTATGAAGAATTCAACAAAGAGAGACGTGAAACATATAAGATTGAACAACGTTATTTTGTAAGAGCTAATATTGAACATACCATTAATTAAATTAACGTAACTTTGTATATATTAAAAAATTTAATTATAATACGGAACCAAATGGAACCGAACCCGAACGGTTCCGTAATTAAATTTGGACCCGACGGTTTCACTTACTAAATATCCGAAAATTTCGGGTCGGTTCGATTCTCGTTAGAACCGAACCGAATCGGACCATATCCAACCCTAGTCTCAACAGGCAGCTATGAAGCTACTTGTCGAGGTAACATTTATGCCGATTAACAGGCAGCTAAATAGCTGCCTTAAATTGGCACCTATTTAAAAAAATAAAAATGAAAACAAAAATCGAGTCAAAAGCTCGGGTAGAGACTTAATTTTTTGGCTGAGCTTTTGTTTGGTTTGGCTCGGGCTATTTTTAGCCTGAGCTAAGAGTTTCGGCTTGGCTCATTAACACTCCTACTCTCCACCATTTACCTACCAATAAAAAATGGACAATTATAATATTTTCAAGGTTAAAAATAAAATAAATCATACACATTTAATTGACAATTTCCATGTAAATAATTTATAGACAATTTAATTGCTTAGGATTTATTTTCTTTCTACGTAATTTCATGTTTGCAATCAAACGCACCCTAAAAGAAAACAAATTTTATGAAAGATAAATGCAGTATCTTTCGAAAGAAAATACCTTTTTTTGTTTTAAATTTTAAGGAAAATATTATTCAAAATGTTCATAGTTTTTCGAATATTACATTACGAAATTTTTTCTCAATTCTCGACGTAGTGACTCACAGTTTTAATGCGTTACTCATTTGATTAATCATTGCCCCAATCCTCAACTGGATAAAAGTCCAAGTTCGATGGATCTCTATCTTTGATTCTCATTTAAACAATGTTCTCAACTTTTATTTCATAAAATTTTTATTTGAGAAATTTACCTTCTACTTAAATAGCAAGATAGAATATATCAAAATAACAATTGTGCCTTTATTTTTAAATAAGTAAAAAATACAACAAAAATTTGAATAAAAAAGAAAAAATGAAATTCATCTTTCAATTACCTTAGGGATGGCAAAAATTTTCGTTATGTATTCCTCGAACTTGCCCCACCTTTCTAAAAAACCTTGATGGAAAGGGGAATGTCCACCCTGTTGCCATCAATAATCCCTCTACCCCAAATAATTGATATAATTGCAATGAAGGTCTCATACGAGGAGAACTAGAATGCTAGGTTTTTGATAGAAAAAGTTGTTTCAAAAATATTTCAGCAATTTTCGATTGTTATACAAGCCCTTTAACAAATGGTATTAGGAAATTTTTACCGTAAAAAATTGATCGCTATTTGATGGTGATGACAACGGCTACGCCGTCTCCATTGAAATTGTAGTAATTGTATTGATGGTAGGTTGGTTGAAGGATGAATTTCCTTTCCTCTTATTTTTTCATTTATTGTCGTATTTTTCGTTTGCTTAAAGATAATGACAAAATCAGGGGTAAAGCTCCCATATGGTGCCCGCATTGGACTTCGGGCCCATGCCCATTCCACATTTTTTTTGAGAGCCCCATATTTGGAATGCAATGGTGGGATGAACAATGGATAATTGGCACAAAACGTCCTTACCTTTCATTTTTGGACATTTTTGTCTCCACCTTCCACCTTTCTTTGTGTTGAACATCATTTTCATCCATTTTTGACAAATTTACCTCCTATACAAATAAAATAAAAAGAAAAGAAAAAATAGAGAACTAATTAGAATCACGGTCCCAAATATTTAAAAAATTACAAATTAGTTACAAATTTTCAAAAAATTACAAATTGCAACCATGCTGCCACTTTCGCACTGGCTTTATCACCATTTGCAGTGTTTCCGGCCATCGTGAAACACTCGACTTCGACATACTCAGCCCTAGTAAAATTGTTTTACTATAGATAGAATCCTAATTCTTAATAGAGGGGAAAAGACAGAACTTACAACCCAATAAGATAGGGACTGAACAGTTTGGCTGGTCGAAGAATGGTGAAGAACTTACAACCCAATAAAGTAGAGACTCCCCAATATCATTTGCCACTCCAAGAATGGTCAACTGCTGCTGGTTGAAGTTGAGAACTAATTTCAGTGAACGAGAGTATAGGCACTTATGGTTTCTATTTCTACCCAAATTGTAGCGCCTAAACCTACCCATGGTGGCTTGCTAACGACACCATTCTTTTTGGAAGAGTGTTTTTTTTTTCAAGGAATTCTTCTTGTTACTTAACTCAACACTGAAATAAAGGGTTTGCACATGAAGATTCTCCAAAAGGGTATAAACGAAAAATAGAGAGTGCCTATACTGTTCCTCTGTACTTTTTGAAGAGAGTGTCCCAAAATTTTACAATGGTTGCAATCAGTTCTCTATTTTTTTTTTGTTTTATTTGAATAGAAGGGTAAATTTGTCAAAAATAAATGAAAAGGACATTACCGCAAAGAAAGGTGAAAGGTAGGGGCGAAAATATCAAAATGAAATATAAGACCGTTTTCTACAATAAATTTGAATTTTGAAATAGTAAATTGATGGAGTATCTGTGGTTGGGAATATATATGTTATAAAACAAAGATTGAGAACAAGATTAATTCGAGGGTCAAAGGTTGAGGACCACTAGTGTAATTAACTAATATAAATTGAGATTTCATTTCGCTGGAAATTCAATTAGCGCGGTATTTTCTTCTGGGCGGCAACATTCCCGCCCAAATCTCAACACCCATGGAATCTACTATAAATCACACCAGAAAACCCACATTTCTTTGTCATTCACAGTCATATCACAAATTCACAAAATAGTTTATACACGTTCGGCAAGCATGGTTGTGGCTTTGGGTCCTGGAAAATTCTACGGAAGCAGCCTGCCGAGGCCGCGATTCTACACAGATGTAAAGCTGAACGATGAAAGGGTGGACCCACCGGCTACAGTCATGGATCCTTTAATCTCGTGGGCTGAGGAGGCTCACTGGTCCATGGGTGGACTCAGCTTCAAGCGCCACCGTCTCCAGGGCCGGATTGAGGGTAATGTGATCAAGCTCCGTGCTCAGCGTGAGATGAGCTTCAAGAAATCTCATAATTCTGCTGTGTCTCACCCTGAAAAGAGTAAAAATGGGAGAACGCCGTCGCCATCCCCGCCTCCGGCTCCGGTGGCAAATAAGAGGAGGCGTGTTGTCGGTTTGGTGGACGAGGATGAGGGCGAGAAAGAGGAGGGGTATGGATCTGGGAGAGAAATCAAGAGAGGGGCAGTGAGGAAGTTGGGTGATGATTTTGAGAGGGTAGCACGTGAGAGTGGGATGAGAAGCAAAAAAGCAAGTCCGGCAAAAAAAGTTACCGTCGGTGGCGGTGATGTCTTGACGGCAATGACAAGGAGTAAGAAGAAGGAGGTTATGAATGAAGAAAAGGCTAAGAAGGGGAAAAAGCTGGTAAAGGGTGGAAAAAGTGTTGGTGCTGCGGTGGTGACTGCTGCCACTTCTGGGCTTAGAAGCTCGCCTCGTCTGGCGGCACGGGGTTGATTGATGTCAAAGTGTTTGATGAAATTCCTCAATAGGATGAAGCCGTAGGTCCGTAGATTATTCTGGGATTTATTTATATTTTGCTTGCAATTTTACTTTTTGTTCTTTTTCATTCTGAGATTCGTAATGCAAAATCATTGCAGCTAACTTTTGATGTAAATTGCTTGATTGGGAATGAAAGATTAATTTACTTCTGTGAACTGAAATATTATATTTTGGGATTGAATCTGTATTGTAATTTTTGGCTGATGATTGCAATCTAGAATTGGAGTTTTGAGTTCTTTAAGTAGATCTCTTTGCTTTCACTGTTTCTTTATTCTATAAAATACCACCAAATATTTGAAATAAAACTTCACGATTGACATCAACTAATTGATACAAAAATAAGGCTACAAATCAAAATGGAATTTCTAAATTTACTGTGAAGGATGTCCAGTATTTGAAGAACCAAAATCCTGTGTTCAAAACATTTGTTACAGATCTTAAGAGTGCGACTTAAAAAACCAATCCTTAAGAAGAATTTAGAAGGCGTTTGAGTGTCAATAATGTCATTTTTTAATTAAAATTTTTACTTTTGTATTATTTGGTTGATATTTTTTTACATGAAAAATATATATATATATTTTTTTACTTTTGGTAATGTGATCATATTTACTTTGAAAACAGAGAAAATATTTTTGTTTCTTTCTTGTGTACTCCCTCTATCTCCTACATACCACCAATAAAAAATGAATAAGTGTAATAATTTTTAAATTGAAAATAAAAATAATCAAATACGTTTAGGACCTGTCTGGAGGCAATTTTCCTCTGGTAAGTCGTAGATTTTTGACCTTTAGAGGTTGTAGGTGGGGAGGAGTGGTCAACTTCTGTAGCCCCAACAGTTGATTTTCAATTTTAATCCAAGGAAGAAACGACTCCAAACAAGCTCTTAAATGACAAGTTTCATGCAAATAATTTTTAGACAATTGAATTATTTAGAATTTATTTTTTTTCCATATAAATTCCATGTAATCAAAACACAACCTTAGAGTGAGATTTGAGTTGGAAGTATAACGATTTCGAGTCTTTTCTTTGATGCACTACAACGTGTGCTTTAGGCTTCTTAATTTTACGAAACAAGTTCGAAGAGAAGAATTGCATATCATTAAACAAGGAACAAGTGGGTCAAATTGCATATACACAAAAAGCTTATGAACTACAGCAATTTTGTAAGTTTTTCTAGCTAGGCAATTCTTGCTCGATAGATGTATTTCGTAGTTTTGAAACTCTCAAACCATAGGTAAGATAAGATGTATATCGTTTTTCAAAATCAATAAAAATGTGTAGAACAATGTGTTGTATGAAAAATAGAACCGGTGGCCCAAAAGTTGGCCTATGCGACCGCGTAGGCCAAGAGGACTAGTGGTCGCATAGGCATTTGCAGGGCCTAAAGGCCCTACCACTAGTAGTTTTATGTGGTTGCATAGGTTTGTTCTATGTGTTCTATATGGCCCCATAGAACAAACTTATAGTTGTTAATGGTCGCTGTTATTTGAAATTTTGGTGGTTTTTCATCTGCTTTTGGCACCACTTCGTGGAAGACTCATTGAAGCCTATAAATATGTGATTAAGGTTCATTATTACATATATGAAAAACTAATTTTGTGATCATAATTTCATTCTACAAAATAAAAGCTCTTTCTTAATACCATATTCATCCTTCTTCGCGTTGTCAAGTTTTTTGGGGATTTTACTTGGTGCTTGAGTGATTAATCTTTATCAATGCTTGATTAATCGTGCAAACTGATTGTCGCTAATTCCTTTAAGGACCAAATTTCAATCCGAGGAAAGAATATCATTTGAGGGCAACGATTACATGGTGGAGCCTTTTTCTTTAATTTCTTCTTGTTATTTGTTTTCGTTTCTTCTCCACTCCCTTCTTTTTGTGAAGAAATATTTTTAACAATCTCAAATGATATTTCTACAATGGAGAATGAAAGTACTATGGCGACGATCAAGTTAATGAATCTAGACCTTGTTCGTTTAGATCGTTTTGATAGCACTAACTTCACAAGATGGCAAGATAAATGGAAGTTCCTACTAACGACGTTGAAGATATTTTACATGATTTGGAATTGGCACCACTACGGGATTCAACAAATGGAAAAACGGATGCCATAAAAGCTGAAAGACAAAAACGTCAAGAAGATGAACTTATATGCCGTGTTCATATTCTCAATGCATTATCCGATCGACTGTATGATCTGTACACCAATACGTCCTTGACAAAAGAAATTTGGAATGCTTTGGAAAGCAAGTACAAAGTTGAAGAAGAAGGTACTAAGAAATTTTTAATTTTAAAGTACTTTGATTTTAAATTTCTTAAAAATATTCCCCTTCTTCCTTAAATTCATGAATTACAAGTCCTTGTCATCAAGTTGAAGGTGGTCTAAATTGAGATTTCGAAAACTTTTCAATTGGGAGTAATTATTGCAAAACTCCTCAGGACTTGGAAATGATATTGGAAAAAAATATGTATAGTTTCGAAGATTATTCTTTGGAACAATTACAGAAACTCGTTCGAATACGGGAAGAGTCTGGGGCAAGAGATAATAGCAACAATTTTTATGAAGGCACTTCAAAGGCTAATGCTGTGAAGAAGACTAAGCCTTCTAATAAATCCAATAAGAGAAAGCCTTCAAGGAATTTTAATAAGTTCAAGAAGTCCAAAGGTAGTTGTTTCGTATGTAGAAAACCTGGACATTATGCAAAAGAATGTAGGCACCATAAAAAAAAAATTCCAAAGAAAAAGTAAACTCCATCAAAGAAGATAACATTGTGCCTACCTTAAGTGAGACCAATGCTATTAAAGGAAAGTTTCTCGATCTGTGTTACAATACATATGTGATCGTACATGTATCATATGATAAAATCGTTGTTCAAAACATACTATGAAGTGGATGGAGAGCAAGAGATTCAAATGGGTAACGAAGTTCGATCCAAATTAATTGTAAAAGGAAATGTAGAAATCTTTTCTTTCGACAAGACCGCTAGATTATCCAATGTGTTACATGTTTCTAACATGAATTGGGATTTGGTTAGCTATAATCTCTTAGGAAAATTAGGCAAAAAAGGTGTTTATGAGTTGGGGTAAACTAGTATTATCCCTAAATGGAAAATTTGTTGTTAAAGGCTATTCTTGTGAAGAAATGATCAAGTTGTGTATAGTTGACAAATTGATTAATAATAATATTGATTTTGCTTATATTGTTGATTCATTTACGTTATGGCATGTCAGATTAAGTCACATAAGTAAAAGTACTATCAAAAGAATGTTAAAATGTGAATTAATATCATATAATGAGAATGATACATTTAAATGTAAAAAAATGCCTAGAATCTAAGATGACTAAGAAACTTTTCAAAGTGTAAAAAGAACTAATATATTAGAATTAATTCATACAGATATATGTGAGTCAAATGGCATGTTGACTAGAGATGGAAATAGGTATTTCATTACCTTTATAGAAGATTGTTCTAGATACACATATGTTTATTTGATGAAATATAAACATAAAGCTTTTGATATGTTTAAAGCATATAAAAGTGAAGTAGAAAATCACCAAAGTAAGGAAATAAAAATTAAGAAGTGACGGAGGAAGTGAATATTTTTCTAGTGACTAACTTTTTTCATGAACAACAAGGCATAATTCATCAATGTTCTACACCTAGGACATCCGAACAAAATGATTTGCCTGAAAAAAGTAGAACTTTAGTTGAAATGATATATGCTATGTTAATCGACTCTAAGTTGCCATTTAACTTGTGAAGTGAAGCATTATTGAGTGCATATAAAATATTAAAAATGATTCCTTATAAATTTACGAAGGTTTCTCCTTATGAATTATGGAAAGGGAAAAAACATAGCATTGGATACTTCAAAGTGCAGAGTTGTCTTGCTTATTGTAAGAATCCGAATCCTAATAAGACCAAGTTAGGTCCAAAAGGCATAAAATATACCTTTGTTGGATATGCTAGCAATAGAAAATCATATAGATTATTAAATTTGGAGACTAATGTAATTATTGAGTCTAGTGACATAGAGTTATTTGAGAATTCACTATTATCGGATAATGAATTAAGGAAAACTCTTAAAGAGATCTTAAACTCTAGTACAACACAAGGTGAAACATTTTCTAAAGATGTTAATGAATTTAATGAACCTTGAAGAAGTAAAAGAAGTCGAATTAAGAAGTCTTTAGGACTGGATGAAATCGACTCTCAACTCATTTCCATTTACTTGGTAGAGGGAATTGAGAAGAATATTGTAAGAACAATTGATTTTGTTCTACTAGTGAAAACCGATCCCAAAACTTATAAAGAAGCTATGACTTCTCGTGATAACATCTTTTAAAAAGATGAAATAAAAGATGAAATGGATTCAATTATGTCGAACAATACATGTGAACTTGACAATTTACCACACGGATCTAAACTTATTTGATATAAATGGGTGTTTAAGAGAAAGTATAATGTTGATGGCTCTCTTAATGTGTTTAAAGCTAGATTAGTAGCTAAAGGTTTCGACAAAAGGAAGGAATAAACTATTTTGATAGTTATGCACTGGTAGCTAGAATAACATCAAATAGGATATTATTTACATTTGTTTCGATGCATGACTTGTATATTCATCAAATGGATGTCAAGACGTCATTCCTGATGGGATGAGGAGGTTTACGTGGAACAACATGAAGGATTTTCTCTACTCGAAAATGAATATAAGGTATACAAGTTAGTGAAATCATTATACGGTTTGAAGCAAGCTCCTAAGAAATGGCATAAAAAATTTAACTTGCTATCGTATCATTTGGTTTTAAGCATAATAATATAGATAAATGTTTGTATTCTAAATTATGTGATATTTATTTGCCTATATGTTGATGATATTTTGATTATGAGTAATCACATGAATGGGATAGAAGAAACAAAGAGGTTTTTATCTTGGACATTTAAAATGAAGGATTTTGGACAAATGGATACAATTTTGGGTATCAAAGTTACTAAAACTAATGGGGTTATAATTTAAGTCAATCACATTATAATGAGAATGTGATAAATAAGTTCAAACATTTGAACAAAAAAGAATTTAGTATACATATTGATTCACGTTCAAAACATGAAGAATGATTGAAGGATAGTTGCTCAATTGGAATATGCAAGTATTATAAGAAGTCTAAAGTATGCAGCTCAATGCACAAGACCAGACATAGCATTTGCAATTAGTAAACTCAGTAGGTTTACTAGTAATTCGAGCAATGATCATTAGATGGCTATTCGTAGAGTTCTTGAATATTTGAAGAAAACTAAGAACTTAGGTCTACAATATACTAAATTCTCGACTACGTTAGAAAGATTTACAGATGCTAGTCAGATATCTAAAACGGGTGAAAGTAAATCTACTTCAGTTTGGGTGTTTACTCTGGGAGGAGGTGTAATTTCTTGGAAAACAACGAAACGTACATGTACAACACACTCGATTATGAAATCTGAATTTGTAGCATTATCAAAAATCGGAAAAGAAGTTGAGTGGCTTAAGGATCTACTATATGAGATACCTTTAGGACCGAAGAAAACATCTTTAAAATCTATCATGTGATCAAGCCACATTAGCAAAACCATATAACGGAGTATACAATAAAAAGTTAAGACATATGAGTCTTAGACATGACTACATAGGGAAATTAATCAAGGATGAAATAATTTCCCTAAATTATGTTAAGTCAATCGAGAATGTAGCAGATCTTTTAACCAAACCTCTATATAGAGATTTAGTAACACTACTTCAAGTAGGATGGAGTTGAAACTCCTAAACTAAAGGATCTACCAATAATGGAAACCCTACCTGTCATTACGTAACAAGTAATTCACGAGTTCAAAGGGTATAACAAATCATTCGATATGTGAATAGGTTCAACATTATAAATCGATGATAACCCCTATCCGAATTAAGTAATGCTAGTTGTTACTAAAACGAAGGTTGAGCATTGAGCTTTTAATGAATTTCAGTACTAAATACAACTATATCTAAAACTAACAAAGATACTGGAAGAGCTTTAGTTAGATAAACTTTGAGGTGGTGCCACTTCAATAGAGAGCTAGAGTTTTTCTCTTAAAGGTTTGTTGAAAAGAATGAGTGCAAGACCATATTAGTGTTAAGAGAGATTGAGGAACTTGAGAATGTATGATACTTTTGAGCGTGTTCTTACCGATAGAGTCACATGGAATAATTGGTTCAAAACTTCATGCTACCTTTAATTCTGCATTTACTTTGTTTGAATTAAACTATTGTTAGATTCAAATTAAAACATGTTTAATCCTTATGCATGAGTGTTGTATATTTTGAATATGAGATTTTTATTGAATGTTGAACAAGTAGGGAATTGATGTATATTGTTGTTCAAAATCAATAAAAATATGTGGAATGAAAAATGGAACCAGTGACCCAAAAGTTGGCCTTTGCGACTGCAAGGCCAAGAGGGCTTGCAGTCGCATATGCATTTGCAATGCGGCCGCATAGAACAAATTTATAGTCGTTAATGGCTGTTGTAATTTGAAATTTTGGTAATTTTCATAAGATTTTGGCACTACTTTGCGAAAGGCTCATTGAGGCCTGCAAATATGTGATTGAGGTTCATTATTACATATATGAAAAACCAATTTTGTGATCATAATTTCATTCCACAAAATAAAAGCTATTTCTTAATATCATATTCATCCTTCTTTGCCTTGTCAAGTTTTTTAGGGATTTCACTTAGGGCTTGAGTGATTAATCCTTATCAAGGCTTGATTAATCATGTATATCATTGCCGATAATCCCTTTAAGCACCAAATTTCAATTCGAGAGGGGACAAATATCGTTTGAGGATAATGATTATGTGGTTGAGCTTTCTTCTTATTCTTTATCTTATGATTTGTTTTCATTTCTTTTGTATTCCTTTCTTTTTATGAAGACGTATTTCCAAAATGAAAATAACAATAGACACGTGTTATAAATGAAGAGTTGGAGATATGTTATAAAATGGAGTCCTTTCTTCAAATTCAAGTGGATCGACATAGATGTAAGGAAATGGAAGATACAACATAACTTGTATAGGATTTCATAATCTCCTCTCAAGCTCAACAAATGTATTCGAAGAATGGACCTAATTGGAGATTTGTCAAGAAAGTTTATAACCCGATGTGGATAGCTAATAAACAAATGGAAGTTGTATTTATCTAAGAAGATGGAGTGATATTGAACCAATACAATTGAGGATGATGTTGTAATAGACAGATTTTTATTCAAGAACGCGATGATTCAATGTTTATTTACTCTCAAGATTACTCATTTGATAACGATGAGTGTTATACTTGTGAATTATGTGACATAAGTGTGATGGAAGGGTCCCTATATGTCGACGTGGTATCAACTATTCAATTGATAGGGACGTTTAATTAAACAGCTTTATATTAGGCTCGGGCTCGACCTATTAACCCACATGGCACATTTGTATTATATACGCACCCACACACACACACATACACATATAATCTCATTCGCAGCTAAGGTACGTTCATTCTAACCTTAGCAAAACTACCTCTCCCACCTCTTGCACTCTCATATTATTTTTAGTCCGACCGTTGACTTGACGATCGAAATGCAAACGGTCGTCGAACTTTTTTCTTGATTGATGGCATTTACCTTTTAACAGGGTATTCAATGTGTAGGTGATGTTTACGTGAAGGAGGTGAGGTCAGAATTCTATTGGCGCATTATTTGGGGTCAACCGATTAATGCCTTTTGTGGGAATCGGTACATTAACCATGTTATTAACACATCCCAAAAGAGACTGAAAAATGTGGTTTTTTGGGCCATAATCTATAGAAAACCAGCAAATATAGCAGCTAAAGAGGATTTTTCAAAAAATTTTACTTCTACCAAAAGAGGAAGAAGTCAGTTGCCGAAGAGATAACTACTGGAAAGAAAGCATTTTTAGGCAAAACGGAAAAATAATCGTTCTCGAATCTTTTGGTTTTGTGCTCAAAGAAAGAGGAAGCTATCTAAGGAAAAACTCACATACTGATATCCAATAACCAGCCAAAGGGAAAGCATTTACGTAGTCAATCGCACTTGGCGTACAGAGGGCGACTCCTATAGGTGTTTTACAGGGTAAATAAAAAAACGAAAAATAAGGAATCTTTCACTCTTTCTTTCGTCCTTCTTCCCAAGACCCCAACAATCCCTAATTTTAAAACCTACCTATCCAAAATCCTCTCTCCACTTCACAACCCCAACCGAACATCAGTACATTAATCTCCACCTCCGGTAGCCCTTGAATAGCCATCCTCATCAGGTTGTGTTTCCTCAAATGAGTGCATCTTTGAAGCCGGTGTTGAAAATTGTCGATTAAGCCGATTTCCCCACCATCGTAATTCATAAAGATAAAGGTAAATCCAACCTCCTTTGTCACAGGCTTCAGGCAACCGAATCAGGCCTCATTTGCAATCCCCAAACACTTACCCATTCCTTGAAAAGCATCAAACAAGCCGACACTTTCCTCAACTGCCTCTGCCGCTAAATGAGATTGGTGACCCAAACAATACAACCACCACGATCTAATCCCAGTCAGGTAGTAGTTTAACTTCATCTTCATGTTCTCATTTTTGTGGCTCTTCTGAAAAATGAAATATTTCGTTGTGCGGCCCTGCATCTACTTGTTTATGACTTTGAAGAAGGTTGGCCCAATTCCTATTTCACAGTAGTATATTCTTCGTAATTTATACATTATTTATGTAATTAAGATTCCCCATTTCACAGTACTTAGTTTGTGAACATGAAAACAGATTGATTGTTTGTGGTTGATTTGCATACTTGAATGCCAGGGAATAATTCAGGTATATGCCATAGTTACAGAGGTAGGGGACACTTCTTTCCTGAATGCCAGATCAAAGTGCGATGTCCGTTGTGTAAGCATGGATATCAGAAATGCTTTAAAGTGGAGAAGGAGACTTGTAATAATGGTAAATTATTCAAGTGTTGTAGTAAAAAATGTGGATTTTGGATTGGTATGAAGAAGGTCCAACACGAGGTGAATGCAGTAGCATTAGTCTTACCTTAACTAACCCTGCGGTGATGGAAGCAATTGAAGATATGACCCGCGCGTTCCAATCTCAAGTGAGGTTAAATGATGATGAAGATCTCCATGTTCACTCTGTAAGGAAAAATGTGGTGCGTCTGGGCATGCAAAAGGGAGGGGGCCTGCTTGATTGGCGTCGTTGTTCGAATAGGTTATTTTCAAGTTATGTTTGTCTACTACGAACGAACACTAGGAGGGAACTTTATATTTTCTATGTGATAATAGCTCACAACTATGTATCGTGTTTTGTGGTTGTAACGTTTGTGAACTAATGAACTTGAATGTTAAGTTTTTCACTGAGTTGAAGCTGCATAAGTAGTTCTTTTTTTGAACCAACGTTCCTAGATTTGCTAAGTATTATCTTCTATTCAAAGCAGTAATTGGTAATTAGTTTTGGTGTTTGTTAACTGCTATCTTCAGGTTAAATAAAGCATTGTTCTACCTCTCTTTCCTATGTACTATGGAATGGAGCTTGGCAACTTGTTGATCTTTGAAGTACAGGAATGTGTATTATGTCTCTAGCTAAAGCCAACAAGTTCAGATTAGAGAAAAATTATATAGAGATCGGTTGAAACAAAAATTTTGTAAAAGTTTGGAGAGATTTTCATGTGCTGGAACTCTTTTAGCTTTGACCTTTATTTGCCATAATACGCAAGAAGTTGTAGTCTTGTTATTGAAAATAGCACAATAATAGTTCCATATGCTTGTGACTATGATAATTAGTGGAAGGGAGGTTAAAATACAAATCTATTATAAGCTGTTTAATAGTTCATCAACACCATTGTAAAGTTTGTGATGTACAATTTTTGAATAAAGATTCATAGCCCTATATCAAAACATAAATCACTTATCTGACTTCGGTAAAATTTGAATTGCCTATTTTCGCTCTTCTTTAAATTCCAATGGCCAGATGATATATAGCTCCGGGTGCAAGAAACATCTGCATCACTACTCACACTCTTAACAGGAAGTGATTCAAAGGGAAAAGCAGGCTTATGTTCTGCACTTGCTTGGAAAGTGCTGGAGATAGATTTACTAGCTGGGGCTTGTTTACGGAATTCAATTTCAAGTCCATAAAAATTAGAAACAGCTTCAACAAAATCTCCACCTTAACCACCAAGTGAATCCAACATCTGGCATGGAGACACCGAATTGGGCAAGCAGTTTTGAACAAAAAATGGCATCCACAAACTTCATGCTTTCATGCCGAAGAAAGGCCTACTCGGATTGAACAAAAAATGGTCTGTCACAAATTGGCAAAGTTTTCTAAATTTCTTGTCAACTTAACAAATTTCTTTATGGCAATTCAAAGGTGGAAACTTAACCTTTTCACAAGCCCCTGCCACCGTCTTTTGGTAAATTAGGATCGTAGTATGGCATTCCATGATCTTCCATATATAACGAACATTAATACAACATAACGAAATAAAATGATACCGTATTGTAATGATTTCAACAATTATTTACCTCGTGAATTAGTGCTAATATCATGCGGCGATGGAGACATAAAGTTGGAAGGCAGGTATTTTTGGATGAACATATGATTTTCGGCATCACCCTACATATAATCATAATATAAATATAACATAAACATCCATCATAACGGAGAATTGAAAATACTAACCAACAACATTTGTGAATATGAGAATGTGGGCGGTAGTGAATAGCTAAGCTGTGATGGTTCTTGAACTTGGGGTGGTACCACCGGCATGTTAGTATGCGTCACCCTCGATGTGTTTCCCTTGCTTGAAGTCGAACTTCCCTGCATTTATATCAAACATACATGAGAGAATTTGAAATTGGACTCCATTTCAATGGTGAGGTTAACAAACAAAGGTACCTTTGTTTTCTTCAACCTCGACCCCAATGGGCCTTTTGCACGAAGGTTTTTTGGTGCACCCTTTCTCTTCACGGATATAGGATCCCTTACACTATCGCATGCAGCGGGCTGAGAATCAGTGCACTGAGAGGATAAGTTAAAAGCAGTTAGCAACCGAACATTACTTTCACTACTCGACTTGCTAAGCGTAAGCTCTCTATATTGGCATTTTATCTAGTCCATTATTGCACATGACCGCCCTTCATCATCTGCAGTGAGATCTGCCACCTGCGAAAAAGCTTGATACATTTCGTCGTATCTCAACTGTGCCGGAGTACTAACCAAGCCATCGTAGTTTACTGCCACTCTTGTGTGTGATCTATTAACATCTCTTCTTCACCTTCATAGTATATACCTTTTGGGTATTGATCTCACGTCGTTACAGATTAAGGCTGCAATTGCATGCCTGCACATTATCCCTCGAAACTCAAACAAATGGTAGCTGCAAACTATTTCACAACTATCCCTCCGAAAAGAGACGAAGAACTTTTTTTCTTCCGTTGGTGGTCATACAACATGTCCTAGAACTTCGTACCTTATCCCTAAGTCCCCCTCTAAAGCAGCTATGAGATCGCAATATACCTTCCTTGTGAACTCATCTTGCACTTCTTGAAACTTCGAAATTGTGTACACCAACTGAAATTGTTTTTCTATTTCGTAATTTGTTGCAAACAATACTATCTGTGAGTATGACTTGAAATCTGCATAGTACTCCTTCTCAGTCTTACTTCTTAGTGCTCATTCATATTGTTCAACAAATTGCTTAAGCAAGGTCTTCGAATGTACATACCCATCGAAGAAAGCATTCATACTTTCACTTTGCTGAGTTGTGAACATACTAGCCTAGAAAGTGGTTTCAAAAAAACATGGAACCCAACGACTTCTGTTATTATAAAGTCCAGGCAACCAATCATTTTCATGCAACTCGTATAAGTCAACCATCAATGCCTAAACTTCTTCAAATTATTCATCAGTTTGCGAATCATACACCAATCTATGTATAGCCAAAAATATGTTTCCTTTATCAACATGATACCCAAACTTCTCTGGCAATTTCTTCATAATGTGCCATAAACACCATCTATGCTTGGCGATCGGAAAAACAATTTTAATTGTGTTTTCCATAGCCCTGTCTTAGTTTGTAATGATTCCATGGGGGGGGGGGGCTTGACCATGCATGCACTCAAGCCATGTACTGAATATCCAAATAAATGTATCTGTGTCCTCGTCTGATAACAGACCACAACCCAGCAGTATTGATTGACCGCGATGGTTAACTCTAACAAAAGGAGTGAAAGGCATGTCGTATTTATTGGTAAGGTAGGTGTGTCAAAGGTGACAACATCACCAAAGTCATTGCATGCTTGCCTGCATCTATTATCAGCCCAAAATACATTCTTCAGTCGTTACTCATCATCTAAATCCATACTGAAGAAAAATCTGGGACATCGTGCTTGTATTTTTGAAAAGTAAGATTGTATTGGGGCTGCATCACCCTCTCCGAATCATAATCGTCTCACTTGCTCAATATAATTTCGACAATCCTTTTCCACACAAGGAAAATTCTTATATCCACCAGTTTCAATTCAATGATTGCAGAATTGGAACTTTTATGTAGCAGAATTCCGGCCATGTCATTCACTTCAAGCTTTCTTTTCACATGTGTTGGCAATTTTCGATTGCAACAGTAAAACTTGGACTTTGAAGGGCTTGTTGTATGATTGTGCTCGAGGTAGACTGTGTTGATCCTCCAAGTTCCATTATCATCCGAAGTAGAGATTCTAGCTTTACAATCCATCTGCATTGTTGGTTGAGGCTTCAATGAACCAACAACATTAGTGCTTCTTTGACCTTCACGACTACATGAAAAGGTCACATACCTTAGAACTCCGTCCTTCCCTTTTTTAGAATTCCTCTTCCAAACTGGAAAGCCTATATCGTATGCATATCTTTTATAGAACTAAAACATTGCTTTTTCATCTGTGATCTGCATACCAACCTCATGCACAATCGAGCCTTCATCTCCTAACCCTTCTTCTTCCTCTATATTAGTATTTTGAACAACATTCTCATTTTTAGAGTTAGCCACAAAATTACTTTGCATGTCTTCCATAACAGACCACCTGCGATGAAATAATTGGTAACGTTATGTTAGATAAATCAATTACACTACCATAGAGACATCAAAAATAAATTCATGTTTCTATATACATATTAACCCACTAAACAAATTTTCTCTGTAATGACAGATTGAGAGCAAAACAATCACAACATTTAATCATATTACCCATACTACACGACAACATTGACAATACCATCATATGAAAATGGGCTAATAACAAACACAAGGATAGATATTATTGCAGCCAAAGAAAGGGGTTGGGCCTTGGACAGTTCAGCATAATAAAAGCAATTCAATTGGTTATTATTTTTCACGTTACACTTGGTTTCTATGTTGAAAAACATAAATCACTTATACTTAGCAATCTCATTTTGTGATTAGTTTCTTCGTCTACCTTCTAGCTTTAGATTTATAATATTCAAGGTGTTTTTTCTATGTCAGCCATGAGTATTGAAAATGGGCAAATAAGCGATGAGTATTTATAATAAAGATTGAGATTACTGCACTAACCAACTAGTCACGACTTGGATATTCCGGCAACATTCGCACTTGGACACTTCTTTATTCCACGGCATGGGTGCAAGATAGTTGGTCGATTGATGCTGGAGGTGGAGAAGATGGCTGGTTGGGGGCCGACAGTCGAGTAGGCGGGCCGAATTTCAAGCTTTGATGAAAGAAACGTGATAATGAGCTTGCGTTTTGCCGAATTTCACTCTTGGATGAAAGGGGATACTGAGCTTGCTATTTTGGGGGGAACTAAGGTGGAATGCAACTCATTTCCCTCCACTGCCGGTTTTCTTATTTGTTTATTGACCACACGTGTGGGTCACTTTTTAAAAATTACCTGTAAAAGCCTTGGCAAAGCATTCTGTACGCTAGGCTTTATTCTTATGTAGTTGACTAAAAGAAAGATGTTGAAAAGGCTATCGACCATACCCTCCTTGCACTAGTAGTGAGAAGATCTGGCCACCACATATTGTACGAAACTTTTCCATATTTTCTCAAAATACAAAGGAAGTTCAAGCCTTGCGATGAGAAATTGAAAATACTAGTCTTGTAGGAAAAAATTCTTGTTGTCTACTCTTTATGGCAGACTAATATTTGAATGGGATTCAAGGAAAATGTCACTTAACTATGAAAAAAAATCATATTGTTACTTCAGCCACCAATTGCTTGATGAAATTCTTCAACAAGCTATTTAACATATTATCATTCTATGTTTTGACAGAATGTTGAACCTCTAGCGTGCCGCGGTCTCTTGCAAGAGCCTCCGTCGTAAACACTTTTGAAATTGAAGTAAAAGCTGCAGGCACATGAATTTTCTCTTGACCAGTCACTTTAATTTGGTCATTGGTTTTACCTAATGGTCATTGCAAGAGGTATGTCGAGAATTAATTGTGGAAATGACTTGTCCTTTTCTCTACAACTAAGCTACATGCTTTTGATTGAAGATGGTGCCTATTCCCGATTCTCAGCTTGGGCGGATCAAGTAATTTTTTCTTGGGCTTTCTCATATGTTCGGGCCCAATCTAAATAATGGGAAGGCCAAATTAAATTGTGTTGTGAAGTTAATTGGACTAGACTCAATATTTATTTTCCATGGTTACAATTAGACTTTTTTAAAGTTGCATGGACATTATTTTCGCTTCTAAATTTGTTTTCTATGGTTCGATTAATTACCACTTAACTTTAGGTTGGCTTGTTGTCCCTATTTTCTTTATCATTAATTCTTAACTTTCATGTTAAAGCGAGGTATCCACTCCAAGGATAATTTCTACTAGCAATGTTTATTTTAGTACACTCCAACCTCCCTGTGACTTTTATTCTTGGTTTGACATCAAGTGCGTATGAATTGGCACTTTCTATGTAGATACCTATACTTTGCAGATTTAACGCCATGGTAGGATTTCGGAGTATGGATTTTTTATGACACTAGTTGTCTTTGGAAACAATTTTATTCTAAAGAATCTACTAGTTATGACTTTTGGTATAAGCATATTCAATCCAAAGATGGCATCGGGTTAAGGTATGTTGGACTTGTTTATGATATGCCAAACAATATTTTTCATGGCATGAAATTGTATTAGAAATGGAGCCTGTGCATGGAATTTGAAAGGGGAAGATGATGGAGCTTAATTTAATTACTGGAAATGAGTTGTCATCCTATCTTTGCCCAACATATTTTGGAAATGGCTATTGGCACGCACCATGTATTTGACAAATATCTTTCTTATTCAAAGGCAATTTTGGTTATCATCTTTATTATTCAAGGCAAGCTCTGAGGCCTCATTTGCCCTGGGCTAGCTTGTAAGAATTCGCATCTTTGAAAGCGAGCCCTGTATTGTGGACTTCTTATTATTATCAGATGTGGCATTTTATAGGTCCTTGTTCCTTAAATAAAGGGAGGGGTGGCATCTTGGAGTCTCGTTCCTTGAATAAAGGAAAAGGCGGCATCTTGGAGTCCTCATTCCTTGGATAAAAGGGAGAGATAGAATTTTAAAGTTCTTGTTCCTTGAAAAAAGTAAGAGGCCAATCGTTAGACATGTTTGTCCCTGTAAAAGGAGCCTTTCCTGGTCTTATTTGTGATATTCCTCACCTTTTTCTATTGTTGAGCTTAGTTATAATAGCTCATTTGTTTGAGGTTGCTTATAAGATACAGATAATTCGAAAGTTATTCACGAGATGCTTGTTCTCTACTTTGCCATATGCTTATTCTTGACTTCACGAAATTTTTATTCCTTACCTCTCACTATCGTTGAGTTTAATTATAAAACTTCGTCTATCCGAGACCGTTTACAAGACTCTGATAGTTCAAAAGCTCTTCGTGAGATGTTTATTCTTCGCTTCTCACTATCGTCGAGCTTAGTTATAAGACCTCATCTATCCGAGGCTACTTATAAGACTTCGATAGTTCAAGAGCTATTAGCCAGATGTTTATTTCTCGTTTCACCAAATGTTTATTCCTGACTTCGCTAGATGTTTATTTCCTGCCTTTCACTATCGTCGAGTCTAGCTGTAAGACCTTGTCTATTCGAGGCCGCTTATATGACATTCTGATTGTTTAAGAGTTGTTCACGGGATGTTTATTCCCGGCCTTGCCAGATGTTTATTCATAGCTTCATGAGATGTGTTGTCGATTTTATATCCCGTAAGTGTACAAATCGTAAAAAGTAGTAAAGTGGACATTTTAAGTCCGGATTATCATTCCTACGAGGACTATGCCCATGTTTGGTTATGACTAAAATCTAATTTTGATCCAAGTCAAAGTCAAACAATCAATATTAACCACATTTTTCATGTGTCCCACAATTTTTCATCTACATATTTTAAAAACTTCTATCAGAAAATCTAATTTTAATCCCTACCAAACATCCTCTATATATTAGTACTCAATTTATTATTTCTAACTTCTATTTGATGAAATTAAACAAGAACAATGATTGGTTATGATTTTGAATCTAACAACCTAACAATACATGGATGCACACAAATAATAATCGAGAATTCAAATAATAAATGGATATTAAGGGGAACAATTTCACCTATTGATCACCTTTAAGTCTTAAATCAAGATTCATAAAATCTAAGGTAGTGTTCGATCTCCTATTGTATTCAATTTACTTCTCTTGAGTTCTCATTGAACCTATTTAACTACTTTAATTCCATATCTCTATGTGAATCAAACTTAGTTAAACGAAATAACAGTTCAAAGAATTCATTTATGACCGCAGTAATTAATATAGATACATCTACACGTTATATTAATTTACCGAATTTGATTATGTGGACTAACAAAGAATCCACATCTCTATGTATTATTGTTCACGAAATCATTCAATAATTGGCCAGAAATTTCAAAGCATTGAGAACATGATTAAAATTCACACATATAATCATAACGAACAAGAATCTCAAATAACAAAAATAAAGGATCACAAGTAGGTTACATTGTTCACCCTAAAATTAGATTTAGCTACTCATAGTAATGAAAGAAAAACATGAAATTATGGAAGACATCATCGGGTTTTAAATAAGAATATAGAATAAGAAACAAATCCTGCACCGAGATCTTCTTCTTCTTCCAATTTATGTTTCAAAACTTGGATTGCTTGACGTTTTTCTCTTTTGAATCCCGTCTTTCAACCTCCGATTACATGTGTTTTCCTCCTAAAAGTAGATTCAATCCCTTGATCCTGTGGCCCCTTGAATTCTCTCATTTCTCCAATGTTTTTGATGTGTTTTTATGAATAAAAAAGGCTCCCAATGTGTAAATCTTCCTTTAAAGGTGTGAGAAATTTGTATTTATAGGTGCCTCCTCACGTGTGTAGAAAGTAGGGTTTTTATGAACTTAAAAAAGGACCAAAAATGCTCCCTAGATGCACCTAGGCGCTACGGCACCTCGACGCCCTGATGGTGGGGCTGAACTGACAGTACATCATTTATTATTTTCATCATAACTTTCTTTCTCGATATTTGATTGAGAAGATTCAAGATCTATTGGAAAGTTAACTCAAAGGGCTACAACTTTACTTAAGATATTATTTTTAAATTCGATCATTTTGTATGTCAAATTTTGGTCCCAATATGTGGTTGAAAACCGTGCATAACTTTTTTTCAATTGTAACTTGATGTGTGATCATATTTTGATTATATTTAATCCCTTTGACGTCTTTCTTTACCCAATTGACCCTGAGCACTCTTGAATCTTTAACATGAGGTCGGACAATTTTTTTGAGCTTTTGCATTTTAGTCTTTTAACTTTGGATCTCTAGCAACTTTGCCATTTTCTCCAATTTTGCCCACTTTTGCTTCTTCCAATTTCTTGTGCCATCATTTAATTTTACTATTCAATACTAAATGCAACAATTTAGACGATAATTCATCTAAGAAGCAACTAAATATCATCATTTTAAAGCCTTGAATAAGTGTATTAAATACACTTATCAAGTACCCTCAAACTTAAACATTTGTTTGTTTTCAAACAAAACTATCATCTAAATTACTACGAACGCACAAGCATGCAAAAGATAATGGTTGGAAAATTAAGCTTTTTACCTCTGGATTTGAGATTTTGATGTTTATTTCACAAACATGCTTCAAAGTCACAATACCAAACCAATATCTACTCTTCAGTGCAAAACTAACATGTGTGTGTGAAGAATTAAGTAGTCAACCATGACTGCACAAGTTTTCTCGTGTGATTCACACCCCCTAAAACTTACATTTTTTCATTCATTCCCACTGTGTAACTTAAAGTTTAATATTTTATTAAGTTCAGGTAGACATTATTAGTTGCAAGTCAATACTTCAGCGAACAAGGATTCTCCAATTATTTGATTGCTTTGACCGTCCCGACTCAATAGCTAATTATCCTTCATTGAAAGTCAAATTCTTTCAAATAAGTGTTAGGACTTAACCAATGTATTTAGTTCTTTTGCTCTTTTCATTCACTTGCTTTTTCTTTTCTTCACAATTTTTTTTTTTTGGTTTTTGCATTCTCTCCATTAAGTTATATAGATGACTTCTGTAGAAAGTTTTAGACTGATGAATCCTAAATAAGATGATTTTAGGACACCAGATTTTTAACACCCTTACAGGCTTACTGACCTGAGTAAAAAAGGTTTCGAAGAGAACCAATTTTTTTTTCAAGTGCAGCTTCATCTTTGATTGCCTTCTAAATGACCACTGTAGCGAACTTTAGGTCGATGACTCGTAAGTTAGACGACTTTAGGGCTCGAGGTTTTAAGATACATTTGCAGACTTAATTACTCGAGTCATGAAGACTTCAAAGATAAATTTTTAGATTTCAAATGTATATGCCATGATTAGTGCAATGCTCCTTTCACACACTTACTCAAACAAACCGATGTCCAACTAAAGACTTTCGCCTTGTTTCATCATGTTAGTATAAGAAAATCCACACATAAGTTTTCACACATGGAATCCATATTCATATCTGCATCTACCTACAACTGTAAAGTCACTTCCAAGCTGTGCTAAATTTGGTTTAAGGATAAATAATTTACTATGGTTTAGGTAAAGCATCTATGTCCAATTAAATCAACCTATCTAACAAATGAATCAACTTGTTCATCTTATTGTCAGACTCAAATCTAGTCCACGTATAATATCAAGATTTGCAAGATTAAGCTTCAATCAATCTAGCATACATCCTATCCACAGTTCATAAATCAATACCAAATCTCAAAGTAAATCATCATTGTCAGCCAAACTGTCCAACTCACACAAAAATTTAGGTAGGCAATTAAGCAATCAATAATACACCCCCAAACTTAAACTAAACATTGTCCTCAATGTCAAATTTAAAGGAAAAGAAGAGCCTTCCCTGAAATGTCAATATTGCCTATGACGTTGTGGTGCCTTGGAGTTGAATTTGATAGAATCTTTTTCTACATTCTTCCCCAAACTTGAGATTTATCCCGTGTTTTCCTTGTCAATGTTGGTTTAAGTGTTCCGCAACGTCATGTAGCGACCGAAAAAACTGTCGTATTTCGTTTTAAAATAAAACTTCCTTGTATAACTTGAATATAATTTGAGTTATATTATTATGGCGCTACGAAACTTCCTCCATAGTTCAAATTAAAAGCTTTGCTCATGATAGTAGAGTTCACGTACTTTTTTAAATTTTGTAAGGTGTCGAAATCTCTTTAGACGACAAATTTTTATTTTGTTAAATTATTTTTGACGACACACTTTATATCAATTGCTACCTCTATTATGTCCTTAAATTTTAAAATTAGATACACTTGTTATATTGTACCAAATAACCCCAAATTCAATTCCATTATCTTGAATTCTTCTTACGGTTTTTCCATCTACAAAGTTTATTATCTACCCTACTTACTAGATTAATCTCCATGTTTTTATCAAATAAAAACTACCAAAATATATATTTAAAACTGCCATTTCAACTTACCATCAACCACCATTTTTTTGTCAATTGCTATTGAATTTGGTAGTTAAAGATATGTTCCTGTTCAATATCCATTTGAAGACTCACATTTCAAAAGTCATAACCACCACTAACATTATCCCTTTGCAACTTCCATTTTAAATACATTGCCCTGCCACATCATTTGAAATTTAACAACATAACCGTCCCTTTATATATATTAAATCATAAGTTTATTTTGATAACTCAAATTTAAACTCCTTTAGCCACGTTTTCTCTCCCAATTCATTTTTCTTTTTCTCATAGACTAAAGGAAAACTCTAAATCTGAAAATTATTTGAAGAAGAGGCATAGAGTACTTTGCATTTTACTTCAAATTGGACGTGAAGGTGTTTTTGGCACTTTTGTAAGTGATGTAAGAATTATTTGTTTTCGTTTTGCATTAAACATGTTATTGTGTTAGTCATGAAGTAAATGATTGAAGATGACAATAATGAACAAAATTTGTATTTGTGCTGTTGTGTTACTCACGAAAGAAGCACCGTTTGGTGTTTCAAATAAGAGAAAGAGCTTGACAGTGACACCAATGACCAAAGTTTGCATTTTCGAAAATATATATTATTTTACTACTTATTTTAGTGCCTTCCTACAGAGTATTATTCATTGTACTCATCCATACTAAAATTTCAAAAGTTGATTCAAGGCATACACATGGTTTGGCATAGTGGTAAGTGCTCGATGATTTGAGAAGCTTTCAACTTTTTAGTAAAAACAGTTAGTGTAAATGTTTTATGAATACTTAGACAACACTTTTCCATCTTGTTTTATATACATTGTATGTTGACTATAATTTCGAATGTTGTATTATTTGACTATGCATGAAGTTTAAGTATGCTGCACTAAATTTTTAGATTTTGCTCTTCTATTCAAAATTGCATAATTTGAGCTACAGTACATGTTTTAGAGTGAAATTAGTTGAATTTGAAAGTTTACGAGTCTTCTAATAGTGGCCTTTGGAATTATCCAAAAAATTACCTAGAGAAAAAGTTATGCCAATTTTAGTATACTACACTGAGTCAGATCTGAATTTTCTGTCCAACATAGTCAAACAGTATTTTCGTGTTTCAACATTTATCATCGATACCCCAATTTTTTATATGTTGTACAAATTTGAATGTTTTAGTCTCTGTTAAAATTTCATAATTTTTAGTTGAAGTTTGTTATTCTAAACACTTTTTTCTTTCCGCTGTTGTGCAACTAGTACTTGCTGATTTTTCCCAAAACGTTTTCCAAAATCAGATTTCACCATAATTGTTCAAGTCTATATGAACAAATACTTTCCCTATTTTAATATATATTTCAAAATACAAATTTTTTCTCATTTACAATTTAATTCGATTAACATCAAGGAATCAAACCAAAGAAAGATTGATATTCTTATCGCTTTGGGTTCCGAGAATTTGAGGCGTTACACGTCATGTCCCTGAAAAATCAAATTTGAAATATTAGAAATATGGAACAAGGTTTACTTGGCTCAAACATCTAATACCCAACTTAGTTACTCAATGACCTAAGGGTAAATGGGATATTGGTGATGACTCCTAAATAGACTAATAAATAAACTAAACTATCCTATAACTTGAAAATAAAATAAATAAATTAATAAAGAAAGTTTAAGTTACTTCCCAAGTAGTGCTTAATTTAAAGTATTTAGCTACACTTTTGCACAAGTGCTTCATGGTACTTTGAATATAGCTCTGGAGCTCCTACTTAGCTTGCTCAATTTGACTTTGTTCCATACGTCATATGTCTTCCAAAATTGTACATTTTCCTTTTGAATACGGCATGACCTGCCTAAACCGCTCGCTTCAAACTCAATAAAAAACACTTTGATCTTCTCATCGTCTTTAATCACAAATTCAATGAAGTTTGATGTTTGCACGCTAATTCCATCTTCATTGAATGCAACTAATTCATCTAGCTCCTTCACGATTAATTCTTTCGTTTCTACATGTTCTGCATCTTTAGTCGTTAGTTCCTCGGGTTGAACGGAATGCTTCGTCGACAAGTTATTTGCCTCATCTGGAATTATTTGATCCTCAATCTTTTTACATTTTTGCATGATGATGTCTCCCATAATTATTTCACTGTAATCAAAATATTCTTCAAATGGATATCGAAAATATGTTCTCTCACTTCCACTGGAGTTGCCAAATATGAGCATTTTTTAGTATAATGAAATGCACCGGAGTATTCACATGTCGGTCCAATCTCTTGATAAACAATTGATTTGATGTTTAATCCCTTCGGCCAACCATCCTTAGTGAATTCGATAGGCTGATTATATCTCCACCTTTGAAGTTTTTGAGTAGGAATTCTCCAAAGAGCACATCACCTTCATTTAAGTTGGAATCAATCATTGTGAATTTTTGACCTCTTGCTTCTTTTCATTCCTTGTCAATGGAGCAAAGAAAAACAATTAGATCAATTGAAAAGAAAGAAAAAAAAAGGAAAAAAAAACAAACAAAATTAAGAAATAACCAAACCAATATTAAAGAAAAATAGTACCCGACAACGCGCGAAAAAATTGTTGTCGATTTTATATCCCGCAAATGTACGGATCATAACAAGTAGTAAAGTAGACTTTTTGAGTCCGGATTATCATTCCCACGGGGACTATATATTAATACTCAATTTATTATTTAACTTCTATTTGATGAAAATAAAGAAGAACAGTGATTGATTTTGATTTTGAATCTAACTGCCTAACAATACATGGATGCACGCGAAGAATGATTAAGAATTAAAATAATAAATGGATATTTGGGCGGAACAATTTCACCTCAATCACCTTTAAATCTTAAATCAAGATTCATAAAATCTAAGGTAGTGTTCAGTCGAATTCTCCTATTGGATTCAATTTACCCCTCTCGAGTTCTCATTGAACCTATTTAACTACTACAAATTCATATCTCTATGTGAATCAAACTGAGTTAAACGAAATAATAGTTCTAAGAATTCATTTATGACCAAAGTAATTAATATAAATATCTCTAAACGTTACATTAATTTATCAAATTTTATTATGTGGTCTAAACAAGGAATCCGCATATCTACGTAATTATTGTTCACGAAGTCATTGAATAATTGGCTAGAAAATTCAAAGCATTGAGAACATGATTCAAATCCACACATACAATCATAACGAACAAGAATCTCAAATAAAAGAAATAAAGGCTCACAAATAGGTTACATTGTTCACCCTAAAATTAGATTTAGCTAATCATAGTAATGAAAGAAAAATAAGAAGTTATTATGGAAAATATCACCGGGTTTTGAATAAGAATATTGAATAAGAAATCAATCATGTACCAAGATATTCTTCTGCCTCTAATTTATGCTTCAAAACTTGGATTGCTTGATATTTTTCTCATTTGAATCCTGTCTTTAAATCTCCAATTGCATGTGTTTTCCTCCTAATGAGTAGATTCAATTTCCTGATCTTTTGTCCCCTTGAATTCTCTCATTTCTCCAATGTTTTCGAGGTGTTTTTATGAATAAAAAGAGGCTCCTAATGTGTGAACCCCCCTTTAAAAGTGTGAGAACTTTTTATTTATAGGTGCCTCATCGTGTGTGTAGAAAGTAGGGTTTTTTTAGACTTCATAATGGGCAAAAAACATGCCCTAGATGCACCTAGGCACCGTCACTAGGCAGCACATTGTTTAGTATTTTTATCATAACTTTCTTTTTTGATGTTCAATTGAGGAGATTCAAGTGCGCTGAAAAAGCTAACTCAAAGAGATGTCAAAATTGGCTCCCAATATGGGGCTGAAAGTGGTGCATAACTTTTTTTCGGTTGGAACTTGATGTATGATCATACTTTGATTATATTTAATCCCTTTGATGTCTTTCTTTATCCAATTGACTCTGAGCACTCTTGAATCTTCATCATGAGGTCCGACACAACTATTGAGCATTTGCACTTTAGTCCTTCAACTTTGGATCTCTTACAACTTAATTTTCTTCAATTTTGCTTCTTCCAATTTCTTGTAATGTCATTCAATTTTACATATTCAACACCAAATTCAACAATTTAGACCATAGTTCATCCAAAAAGCAACAAAATATCATTTTTTAAAGCATTGGATAAGTTATAAAATACACTTATCAAGATGCTTATTCATCGGCTTTCACTATCATCTAGCTTAGTTGTACGATATCATCATCTCGAGACCAGCTTATAAGACTTCGATAGTTCAAGATAATCCATCAGCTCGATTTTCATTCCTTGCTTTGAGAGTTGTTTCACTATATGAGTTGTTACATTATAGATGTATTTATCTTCAAAGAGTTTATCATTCCTAAGCATTGACTGCATTATAGTTGCCTATTTTTCAAAGTTTTACTTCTACTTTAAATATCTTCATCTATTTATCTTCAGAGAGGTTAAATTAGCCCCTACATGGACGAATCATCTACCATGCAGGAAGCCCTTGGCATGGATGAACCATCCACTACACAAGAATGTCATTTATTGCTTTTGTAAGGAGAGAGGTGAGCCACCTTAATACCTTAATACCTATGAAGATGAAACTTTCAATGGCTGGATCAAGTACCATGTAAGAAGCCCTTGCGTGAAAGAACCACCCACTTGCAAGGAAGTAAAACAACCTCGGCAAGAATAAGTGTGATGCCTCATACACTTTCCATGGCTCGACTAAACACCATGGGTGAAGCCCTTAACATGGGTATGCCTTTCCCATGTATGGATGTCAGCTTATAATAGCTACTTATGTCTAAAGCATCGCCTCATTGACTCATGTTCAGAGCATCGCCTATGCTACTCACATTCAAAACATCGCCTCTGCAACTTATGTCCAGAGCATCACCTCAGCTACTTATATCTAGAATCTCATCTCTACATCAACTTTATCGCAGGTACTTATCTTTAGAGTATTGTCCTTATCCAAAAGTCTACTTATTATATGAATACCCATACATAAAATTGGGTTACTATTTTGATACTAGTATTTTACTATCATTACATAGTACTTTATCAGGGCAATTCATAAGTCCTCACCTATTCATATTCGTACAGATATTTTTGAGACAATTCGTAAGTCATAAATTGGAGCAGCTTATATTCTCGAGACAATTGCTAAGTCCTCGTCTATTTGGAATCAATGTGTATTTTCGAGGTAGTTTCTAAGTCTTTGCTTATTGGAGCTATCATATTTTTGAAGAATCGGTAGGATCTCACTTATTTGGCTACTTATATTCTGAAATTTGACCCGCATATGAATATACGACTCAAACTTGGGAACTATTGTTACACCTATAAATTAGGTGTCATACGCGTGATGAAGAGGGTCCCATATATGCGGACATGGCATTGATTATTCAATAGATTGAACTATTTAATCAAACAGCTTCATATTGGGCCTGAGCTCGACCCATTTACCCACGTGGCCCACTTGTATTTTCTGTACAAACTCAATACAATTTTCTCTCTACAAAGATATCACTCTATCTCACTTTACTCCCATTCCATCCATGGAAATTTTCTCTCAACTCTCTATATTACTCCCACTACTCATTCATGAGATTTACAAATGATCAAGCATATGTAGTCCGGCCATTGATTTGATCGTTGGAGTACAAACGATTGTTCTCAACTGACGACCTTTGCCTTTTAATGGAATGTTCAATATGCAGGTAATGTCTATGTGAAAGGGGTAAGGTCAGGATTCTGTTGGCACATTTTTTAGTTCAATAATGATAATTTGATTCAAGCACATAATTCCATTTTATGCATTCCTTTGCAATATATAGCAATTCATAAACTAGGCCACGACTTAGAAAGAACTTCTAACGGTGGTCTATGCCTTTGATAAATTTTGATCATATCTAGTTGGATAAAAGGTAATAGTCTGTACAGACCATACAACTTTAAAGTATCTGATGACAAAGAAAGGTACAAAATTAAGACCGATCAGATGAGTACTACTCTTTCTAGAATTTGATTTGGAGATAAGAGATAAGAAGGAAGCTGAAAATGTAGTAACTAACCAATTATCCTGAGTTAAGCATGGAGAATAGGAAAATCAGTGAACATAAATGAGATCGTTATAGATGAACAATTTTTTAATGTAGAGAATGTACAATGGTATGTAGATATAATGAATCATCTGGCCAAATCCATCATTCCACCAGATTTTCCAAGTCATCAGAAGAAGAAATTCATTTTAGACTTGAAATACTATTTTCGGAGGACTTATTATCTACAGGTGGGGTCCAGATCAGGTTATTAGGCTGTATATTCCTAAAGAAAAAGTCATTCAGATATTCGAGCATTGTCATTTATTCACCTATGTTGACACTTTGGCATTTCAAAGACAGTTGCAAAATCCTACAGTCTGGGTTCTATTGGCCTTTAATATACAGATTTGTTTATATTTTTGTAACGAGATGTGATAGATGCTAGGACATGGAAAATATCTTTAGAAGGAACGAGATGCCTTTGAACAATATCCAGGAGGTAGAGCTATTTAATTTATGGAATATTAACTTCATGGTAATATTTTTCCCTCGTTCTCAAATTAATATATTCTCGTTGTAGTTCAATATGTCTCTAAATGGGTAGAAGCAGCTGCATTACCTACTAACATGCTTAGGTGGTGATAAGTTTCTAGAAAAGTACATTTTCACTTGGTATAGCACATCACGTGTAATTATTAATGACGGAGGTAAATACTTCTGTAATCGTCAATTTGAGTATTTGCTAACTAACTATGGTGTCCGACATTGCATAGCCACTCCTATCATCCTTAGACTAGTGGGCAAGTCGAAATCTCTAACAAGGAGTTGAAGCGTATCCTTGAGATGATAGTGAGTTTCCCAGTAAAAAATTGGTCTAAGAAATTTGATGATACTTTGTGGGCCTACATACCAGCTTTCAAGACCCCTATAGGCATGCCTCCCTATTGCCTAATTTTTGGGAAAGCATATCATTAGTCAGTTGAGTTGGAGCATCGACTTATTCGGCAGCCAAAAACTTAAACTTTGATTTGAAGACGACGGGTGAAAGGACATTATTTCAATTGAATGAGATGGACGAGTTTCAGTTGGAAGCCTATAAGAATGTAAAATTATATAAGGAGTGAACCAAAAAGTGGAATGATATGTATATTCAAAGTAGGAAGTTTGAAGTTGGGCAATAGGTCTTGCTATACAATTCACGAATCAAGTTCTCAAGCAAGTTGAGGTCAAGGTGGTCGGGATTGTATACTATTACTTAGGTCTTTCCATATGGTTTATTGAGATTACTCATGAGAGAAAAGGAACATTCAAAGTTAATGGACAATGAAGTCATATTAAAGTGAGAAATTCTCAAAAGAAAAGTCCAATGTTCATTTTGCAGCACTGGAGTGAATCACCCAAAAGTCGAGCTCTAAATTATAAATTGAGGCTTAATGGGAGGCAACCCTTTTTTTTTATTATCCATTTTCACTTATTTTGATTAACTATTTCATTATACGTAGTTTTATGATCTACATTAGCATTTTCGGATCATAATTAAGAACTCATGCATTTAAATGGGTTTTAACATATTTTAGATAGTACTTTAAGATTTGCATTAGTAACTTAGGTATGTTTACTTATTAGGTTCATTTTTACTTAGGCTCATCGCTAACATCCTAACATTTTATTGAGGTAACATTGATATTATATGCATTCTTAAAGTTTAAACCAATGTAACGACCAAAATTTTTAATAAATTTAAGTCGTCACCAAATTCATTTATACATTATTTAATATATGGTCATTTATTCTTTTTATAAAATTGATGGAACAACAATGGATTCTACAACTTACATGCATGGTCTTTTAATAATTTATATTATACCATTATTAATTCCAACGAAAATTTTAAAGCACAACTTAAAATTTAAAGGAATATGAAAACTAATTAAATTACTAGAAAGTAGACAACTAGGGTTTGCTAAACATGTTTGAGAATTTAATTAAATATATATGTCTATTGCTACCAAATTAAAAGAAACAAGCTAAGTGCTTAAGTTCTAGATTTTTGTTCCATGAAACGAGGCACAACCACACCATCGAACCCCACACTTGGACACGACCCGTACTAACTTGTTATGCAGGAAAAAAGGTGTGAGCATGAGAAATACTCAGTAGGTTACAAATATCAGTAACATCCCGAATAATATTTATCATTCATATATAAAAATAAATCGTATCGGCACATCATATTGTTATAACCGGTCAGAGCTCATGTCATATCATTTCTATCAGATGGCCATATATATCATATCCTTAACAAAATATTTATCAATGTGAAATAACAAAGATTAAATGGACAAACTACTTGTACGTTGTATCCTACCTTAACCTTCAAATGCGTTTCAACCAAATGAAGAATGCTAAAAAATGTACTTAAATGCTTTTGTAAAGTCCTTGTTTTGATGCACCAAAATATGGAAGGAAAATAAGTAATAAAATATAGGAGGATAAGTTATGAAATGTTGAAATGAAGAAACAGCAAAGTGATGTGAGATAAATGAAGGAGTTGAGGAAATCTTTCATATTAGTTGGGTAAGTGGAAGAAATAACATGGCAAGTTGATGTGTGAAGGTTTGTTAGAGGTGGTTGAATTATGAGTGGAGGAGAGAGAATCTCAACATTAGAAAAGTGTGAATATATTAGCAAATTTGTATTTCAATCTCTCTCTCTCTACACGTGTCACCTTTAAATTCTAAATTCCTTAATTTAACTTAATTAAAAACAATTTAGCACCATATCTTTCGACCTCGATAACTTGGGCTTCGTTTAATCAAATTAACTTCTTCTCGAACCTAATATGCATGATTAACTATGATCTATTCAACGAGCCTAAAATCCATATACTTATCATTACTCGGTCAGTGTCTACTTATTTGACCCAAATAAAATTGTAATTTGCTACATATTACTTTAGTCCCTAACTTTTCAAAATATTGAAATATAACATATAAAAAAAATTTAATTCTATGCTATGAAAATTTTCGGGACATTACAATCTCTCCTCAAAATATTTTCATCCTCGAAAATTTATCTTAGCTAATCGAAGAGTTTTGAATACTTGATTCATAGAGATGTCAACGAGCCGAAACTAGAGGCTCGGGCTCGGCTCGAGCAAAATCAAAAGAGTTTTTTCGAGCCCCAGCCGAACAAAAGCTTAGCAAAAAAAAAAAAAAAATTATTAAAAAAAAAAAAAAAAAAAAAAAAAAAAAAAAAAAAAAAAAAAAAAGGCTCAGGCCTTAGCGAGTTGAGCCAGGCTCGCTCTTTTTCTTTTCTTTTTTGTGATAAGATTACAAATCTAATATTTTTTTAAAGAATTTAAAAATTTTATAATTTATACGAGTTATAAATATAATAAAAATTACAACTTATAAAGTTGAATTATTTATACGAATTACAAATTAGATAAAAATTACAACTTACAACCATCCTTTTTTTCTTCCGAGCTTGAGACCGTTACACGACGTAGGTGGAGTTAAAATTGTACATGAATAAAATAATTCGTGTACAATTTTTTTCTTGAAACAAATAAATTTAAAAATTACACATTTTTTTTGAAATAAATTATTTTTAAAACTTACAACATTCTATGTTTGGATTTGCTGCAACTCTTCGGTCAGTATACTGTCACTATGTTCTTGAACATATAATTCTTCACATTCCTAGTCCTTATCAAAGCCTCTAATATATCTTTTTTTAGTCTTGAACGTTCGTCTAATAAATTTCGATCACCTAAACTGAATGCAGCCTTCGATGCTACTGTAGACATCGGATGTGTTAGTACATTACGTGTAATTTTTGATACAATTGGATATTATCTTTCATTACACCTCCACCAATTTAGAAAACTAAACTCATGTAATTCTTTTTGAGGTAACACACTACGAACGTCCATGCACATATGCCTAGCTGACTCAGAGGGAATTTCTAGATTTGTATCACCGATATTTATCGTTCTAGACATTGATGAACTAGAACTAAATGAGGAAACACTTGTATTGCTTTTCAAATAAATCCATAAATTATCTGAATTTGTTGAAATATTTCTTGAAAATGAACTTTGGGAAGCAGAACTACACTGGCCTTCTTTTTCAGCATAATAATTATACATTCCATATAACTTAGATTCTATATTCACATGTGATAATTTCACATTCATGACGGTAGTTATTGTGCCATTCAAATTAACTCGAGGGTCCATTATTGAAGCTAAAATAAATAAAGAGGGCAATTCTTCCCAATATATACGAAATTTTAACTTCATAGAGCATAATACTAAGTCAGAAAACTAGCAAATTCCTATATTTATGAAATGTAGAAAAAAATGTTGTAAAACAAGTGAAGATGTATGGTAATATACTCCGCTACCTTCCTTTGTAGTATCGAAAAAAGATTTAATTTTTTTTTACGTGAAATGCAATAGACATTCCCAAATTTCTAAATTATGTTTAGGTCCGTATGTATGCCTACCATTATAATATAATGAGATCACTTTATCATAATTTTCACACGAATGTAACATAAGATATGTAGAGTTCCATCTATGTGTTACATTAGTGACGAATGATTTCTCCTGTAAGCCATACTCTGCATACAAACTGTTAAATGCTTGTTTTCTTGCTAGTGAGACAGTAATAAAATTTATTGATTGTCTAATTTTATCTAAAGGAGAAATTATATATTCTAATCCAGCTTTAACAATCAAATCGATAATATGACATACACAACGTTGATGAAAAAATAAAGTTCTAAATGAAAGGTTAAGATCATTAATAAATCTTTTGATAACACCTTCGTTCACACTAGCATTATCAAAAGTAAAATTTCGAAACATATCTGGTATACCATACTCCTGTATGATATCTTTTAAAACCATGTATATGTTGGTGACATTATGACGATATTCTACACATCTAAATGTAATAATCCTTTTATGTAAAAGCCACAAGTGATCAATAAAATAAACCGTACTAGCAATATAATCTTTTCTTTTACTACCGATCCATAAATCAAATGTAAATGATATTACACTATTAAAAGTTTTTAGACCTTCAATAATAACTTGTTTTCTTTTGTTATATAATTTTATAGTATCCAAACGATGAGTATTTCAACAATAAGAAGAATACTTGGGTTGGAGATATTTCTGCACGAGCCGGGTAAAGTGTACTGAGTCTATCATCGTAAGTGACATCTCTGGTGCAGCCACGTATGCAGCCATTCTTTCATAAAATCTTTCCTATGAATATACAAAGGTGGAAGGAGTAGAATAAGAACCACTAAACACTAGTTAGGTCTATTTTGGGTCGAGATCGACTAGTTTCGCTTTGCAATTCCTTAATATGTGTCTATTTAAATGTGCTGTGCTCGAACCGGGCTTCCAACTAAGTTTTTTACCAGAGTAATCACAACATGCTTTCCAAATATCCACTCCATTTTGAACACTAATTTTTTTACGTGTCATATATTGTCAACAATCCAAGAATTCTTTTTTCGACCTTTTAATCTCATCTATTTCTTCCTCTTCAATATTCTCCAAATCAATTGGAATATTTTGAGATGCATCATAACTAGATAGAGTACTCGAGCTACCTTTAAACTGATTAAACTCATCACTAGTAAAATCCATTTATAAATAGTATAGTATAAAATACTGAATATTGTAGTGAAAGAAATTGAATATGAGATTGAGAGCAAAGAATTCGAAGTTGAAACTTGAATCTATAATACTACAAGTAAAAATTGATTGAAACAAATTGATCTAAAATTTAAAAGTTTACCCCATATTTATAGCCAAAAAAATCTGTTTTTCTTCCAAATTAATTTGAATTTGAAATTTTCAATTTACGACACTACCTCGTAAATTGAATTGTAAAAAAGGTAGAAAAACATAGGTTCATAGTTGCCTTAAGGCAACTTATGTTCACTGTTGTGTTTATTATTATTATTATTATTATTATTATTATTATTATTATTATTATTATTATTATTATTATTATTATTAATTTCGAGCGAATCGGGCCTTATCACGGGCCATTTTTGGCCCGTGACACGTGTCGGGCCGGCTCTGGCTTTTCTTGAGCCGAGCTACCGAGTCGGTTTGACATCCCTAGTTCTAAGCTCATCTTCCCATCAAGCCGGTTTGACATCTCTAGTTCTAAGCTCATCTTCCTTCTCCGAAGTTGACTGGTCAAGTCCATGATTTCGCCATTGGACCTTGACTAGAGGAACTTCCCTATTTTTGAGTTGATGTATTTTTCTATCCAAAATCATCATTGGGATCGCTTCATATGATAAGTTATTTTCTATCTCTAACGCCTAATAACTCATCACTTGATTGGGATCATGAACATACTTTCTAAGCATTGAAACATGGAACACGTCATGCACTACTGCTAGTTCAGGTGGTAAGGCAAGCTGATAAGCCACAACACTAATCATTTCGAGAATTTTGAAAGGTCCAATAAATCACGATCTCAACTTTCCCTTCTTACCGAATCTTAGTACACCCTTCATGGACGCTACTTTTAGAAAAAAATTGTTGCCCACACAAAATTTCAAATGCTTTCTTCTTCCACTGGTATAACTTTTCTGCCGGTCATGTGCTATCTTTATTTAAGCTCTAATCTTGTCAACCACCTCAATTATTCGTTCAATAATTTTAGGATCCAAAATTCTATTCTCTTCGACTTTATCCCAATGAATATGAGATCTACACTTTCTATCGTAATGAGATTCATATGGGGCCATGCCTATAGTGGCCTGAAAAATATTGCTGTAAACAAATTCCATTAAAGGCAGATGTGTCTTCCAACTACCGTCAAGATCCAAAACACATGTCCTCAACATATCTTCTAGAATTTGGATGGTTCTTTCTGATTGTCCATTCGTCTAAGGATGATAAGCAGTACTAAACTTCAGTTTTGTCCTCATGGCTATTTGTAAACTTTTCCAAAATTTAGATGTAAACCTCGGATCTTCATCTGAACGATGTTGACTGGAACTCCATGCAATTTTACTATCTCTTTGATATATAACTATGCGAGCTATTCCATGTTGAAGTTTACTTTAACTGGAAAAAATGGTCTGACTTCGTTAGACGATCAACTATTACCCAAATAGTATTGTAACCTTTTGTTGACCTCGAGAATCTTACCACAAAGTCCATCGTTATGTGTTCTCATTTCCATTCTGAAATGTCTAACGGTTTTAATAGTCCTGACGGCCTGTGATGTTCTACCTTAACCTGCTGGCAAACAATACATTTCACTACAAATAGACCAATTTTTCTCTTCATGTTTTTCCACCAAAATGTATCTCAAAGATCTCGATACATTTTTGTACCATTTGGATGCATAGCATAGGGGATAGAGTGAGCCTCTTCCAATATCTCTTTCTTATACTTCCATCCTTAGGTATACACAACTTTCCTTTAAATGTTAGCACGTTATCTACAGACACTGCAAATCCCATATGTTTGTTTGTACCAACCTCAATCTTTATCTTCTGCAGAAATGGATCCAATTTTGTGCTTCCTTGATTCGATCCCGAAGAGTAGGTCAAATCATAAATGCTCTTATTCTCACTGTAGTCTGATTTAGTGGCATGATGACTTCCAATCTCAGTTTCTCAAAGTCCTTTATCAAGTGTTACTGCACCGTGGGTAAAACTGTTAACTGCGATCCTATCTTCCTGCTTAAGGCATCTGTGACTACATTAGCCTTACCCGAATGGTAATGAATTGTGCAGTCATAATCTTTCACTAACTCCAACCACCTCCTCTATCTCATATTTAGTTTCTTTTGTGTGACGAAGTATTTGAGACTCTTGTCGTCTGTATAAATTTCACACATCCCATAATAGTATCATATCTTTAAGGCGTAAATTATCGCTGCAAGCTCAAAGTCATGTGTTGAATAGTTTTGCTCACTACTTCAACTATCTCGAGGCATAAACAACTACTTTTTCGATCTGCATTAGTACACAGCCCAAACCCTACTTCAAGGCATCGCTATAAATTAGAAAACCCTTTGAACTTTCAGGTATCGTCAATACAGGAGCCAAAACTAATCTCTGCTTCAGTTCTTGAAAACATTTTTCACATTTACCTGTCCACTAAAACTTCACATCCTTTCTTGTCAACTGAGTCATCGCCCCCGCTATATTTGAGAAACTCTCAATAAATCGTCTATAATAGCTAGCCAATCCCAAGAAACTATGAACTTTACCCACAATAGTTGGTCTAGTCCAATTTGTTAATGCTTTCACTTTAATAGGGTCTACTTCGGTTCGTTGGGCAATAACCACGTAACCAAAAAGACCTATGCAATCAAGCCAAGATTCGCACTTCTTGAATTTGGCATATAATTTCTTGTTTCTCAAAGTTTCAAGCACTATTCGAAGTTGTTCTTCATGCTATTTCTTATCCTTTGAGTACACAAATATGTTATCAATAAATACTATGACAAACTGGTCTAAATACTAATGGAACACTCTGTTCATGAGATCTATAAATAAGACTGGAGCGTTGGTCAAACCAAAAGTCATGGCAATGAATTCATAGTGTCCATAACGAGTCCTGAAAGCAATTTACGGTATTTCCCTAATTTTCAGTTGATGATACCTCGACCTCAAGTCGATCTTTGAAAACACTGTTGTATCCCCTAGCTGATTGAATAAATCTTCTACTCTTGGTAATGATTTATTTTTGATGGTCGGATGGTTCAATTCTCGATAGTCAATGCATGTCCTTGTACTCTCATCCTTCTTCCTTACAAAAAGTACACGAACGCCCCAAGGAGATACACTCGGTCGAATAAAATCTTTCTCCAGCAACTCCTCTAATTGCAACTTCAATTCATGAAGTTCTTTCGGTGGCATTTAGTGCAACGAGATACTGGTCCTGCTCCAAAAACCAAATCAATTGTAAATTTCACTTGCCATCTCGTGGAATGCTTGGTAAATCTTCTAGAAATACGTCTACAGAGTCTCGTACAATGTTAATATTATTAACTGTCATTTTTACATGTTGGGGACTAATGATATTAATGAAGAATCCCTTGCATGACTCCTTTCTCAACATCTTCTCCGCTTGTAAAGCCGATACGAGGCTAGGTAGGGATTTGAAACTTGCTCCAAATAAACGGAACTCTTTCTCTCCTGGTTTATGAAATAACACTTCTTTCTCGTAACATCGAATGATCGCATGATTAGGTCCCAACCAATCCATGCCTAAAATAACGTCGAAATCTTTCATCTCCAAAAGATATAAGACCACCTCTAATATTTTCCCATCAATCTCTAACTCATAGCCTTAGTCATTTGATTTCAGCAAAGAGTTCTTTTTGAAAGTATGCTAAGCTCTAATTCATTATTCATTCTCACACATGCAAAGTTAGACTTGGCAACAAAGAATTTGAATCCGAGAGTCAAAAAGTATGTAAGCAAGTACATCAAAGAATAATAGAATACCTGTTTTTGTAATTATAGTGTTAGGCGTAGCGACTAGGGGACAGAGATAAAACTATGTGTAGTCCTAATTAAAAAGAACATAAGTAGGTACGTAAAAAATGATAATAAAATACTTGCTATCACATTCGGATCTTGCTCTGCCTCATGTTGATTCAGTGCAAAAACTCAGGCCTTCCCTATTGGGTTCTTATCTTGGTCATCATCTTTCTTTCGTGGAGGCTCTGTATAGCACAAAGCGATATGTCCCAGCTTACTGCACTGTAAACATATGTTCTTCCCGAATAAGCATTCACCTCTATGGAGTTTCTTACACTTAGGACAAGATATAATACTCTCACTAGCCCCAGTGATATGAACTCCTGCACTTGGTCTTTTATTTTGCCAGTTACATTTATTTTTGCTTTGATCGCTCTACTTTAATTTTCCCTACGACTCCTTGTTTTGTTGGGCATACTGTTCAGCTATAGTCCTTTGATATGAAACAGCATGATCTCTCTCTAACATTTCACGATATGAAGTGAAATGATGGGACATAATGCTCATGCCAATTTTCAGACGTAGTCATTTTTTCGAACTTCCTGATCTTCTTAACTTCTATACCCACCAATTGTGGAGCATATCTTGAAAGCTATTCAAACTGCCTCTCATAATTAGTAAGTGACATGTTTCCTTGTCTGAGTTGCAGAAACTCTGATTCTTGAAGTCTCTCAAAGCCTATGGAAAATACTTTGCCCTCACCTCATCCTTAAACTGCTCCCAAGTCAAGTTACGCTATTGCTCTTCGATTCTAGCACGTGAGACAGATTCCTACCGATGACTGACTGCTCCAACAAACATGAATTCTGAGCCTAGTACCTTCTATGCATCCATACAAGCAATGTGTCAAAAGATGAGCTCCAAACCTCTAATCCACTCTTCAATAGCTAGTGGATCGAAACCATCGTCGAAAGTAGGAGGCTTATACCTATGAAATTGCTCAATCGCTGAGACGGCTACATGAACATATGAAGGTACATTTTGTTGTGGCGGTGCATTTTGTGGTTGCGATGCTTGGCTTTGTCTGCTCAATTCTTATACAACTCGCAATAAATCACACATCAAATTTGTATAGGTAGGTGGCGTCGTCTCCTTTAGATAAAGAAAAATTAAATGTCCTCCATGTCAATCTTCTAGGTATCGTAGTATACTATTTTAGTCCCTATAAGAGCTAATCTTTTGTCACAATCAAGTACCAAGCCTAACATATTATGCTTGTATTTTCATAATGCATATCTTTCTTTACTTAAAACAAGTATCGTGAGGAAAAATAAATAATTCATGGACAACTTGTCGTGAAGTCCATAAGTAAATAGTGTGTCTATATATATATATATATATATATATATATATATATATATATATATATACTATAAGATTATTCAAGAGATTTGGATTGAATATTTCCTTACTCATTTCATACCTTAGAGCTGTCGGAGGGTGGTTGATTGGTGGTTGTGTGCCGATATTCCATTCACTTTATACTTACTTTAAGAAACTAGGTAATTCACATTTAACCATGTTTAACTTAATAGTTTTCAACATGAATCCCATTTGTGTACATACATAAAGTTTTACATAAGCCTTTGTATAATTTCGAATATGGTGGACCACATCCTTAAAAATACAACTCTCATTCATTATATATATATTTTTTTCGAAGTGACTTAAACAATCAAATTGTAAAGAACATTCCTACCTTGTGTGGATATACATATGATATTTTAATAATATATGAATTATTATTATTTTAATAGAGATCACATAGTAATCTCAGCGACTAGAAAATATAATATACTAGTGCATGGACTATTATGAAATTTCATAAATTGAAAAGAAAATTAATTACTAAAAAATTTAATGGCCATTTGTAGTAAAACATGAAAATATTTTTCAATGTTACAAATGCATACATATGTATCTATATATGCACAACTAAAGGACAATCTTGTGAACTTCCAATCTTAAATATACCATAACAAGATAGAAGTCATGTTGAAAATATCAATAACTAAAAATATTCTAGATATTTAGAGATCTTCCAAAATATACACATTTTTATTATATATGTATATCTTCCGTTTAATTTTTGAAAAGAGAGAGGATTTTTTTTCACCCATTGTTCATCGTGAACAGTGACAAGAACACTGTTCACGTCCTTAATTTTTTTTTTAAAATCTAGAAAAATCTTGGTACCTACTTTAAATTACTGCCAAACAGGGTAAACATAAATAAGAAAGGTACAATCGAATAAAAAGCAATAGCATATTAAATCATTGAATTATTTCTAAGAACTTATAATTATTACGATTGTTTATGAAATTTTTATCCTCATTTTTTTTACAAAAAAAAAATAATAATAAATTTATGAAAATACACAGGTCTGCAGAAAATTAACCCTAAGCTCTGATACCAAATTTTAATAAAATTTAAGTTGTCACCAAATTCATTTGTACACTGTTTAATATATGGTCATTTATTCTTTTTATAAAATTGATAGAACAACAATGGATTCTACAAATGTTAAACTTACATGCATGGTCTTTTAATAATTTATATCATACCATATATTAATTCCAACGAAAATTCAAAAGCACAATTTAAAATTTAAAGGAACATGAAAACTAATTAAACTACTAGAAAGTAGGCAACTACGGTTTACTGAACTTGTCCAAGAATTTAATTAAACATAAATGTCTATTGCTACCATATTAAAAGAAACAAGCTAAGTGGTTAAGTTCTAGATTTTTATTCCATGAAACGAGGCACAACCACAATCGAACCCCACACTTTGACACGACCCGTACTAACTTGTAAGGTAGGGAAAAAGGTGTGAGTATGGGGAATACTCAGTAGGATACAAATATTAGTAACATCCCGAATAATATTTATCATTCATATATCAAAATAAATCATATCGTCATATCATATCTTTATAACCGGTAAGAGATCATATCATGTCATATCGTTTCTACCTAATGGCTATATATATCGTATCATATCATTAACAAAATATTTATCAATATGAAATAATAAAAATTATAAGGGACAAACTACTTGTACATCGTATCCTACCTTAACCAACCAAATGAAGAATGCTAAAAAAATGTACTTAAATGCTTTTGTAAAGTCCTTCTTGTTTTGATACACCAAAATATGGAAGGAAAATAAGTAATAAAATATAGGAGGATAAGTTATGAAATGTTGAAATGAAGAAATAGTAAAGTGATGTGAGATAAATGAAGGAGTTGAGGAAATCTTTCATATTAGTTGGGTAAGTGGAAGAAATAACATGGCAAGTGGATGTGTGAAGGTTTTTTAGAGGTGGTTAAATTATGAGTGGAGGAGAGAGAAATCTCTCTCTCTCTCTACAAATATATATCTTATTTTTATTTATAAAAATCAATTAATAACTTATCAATAAACTTGCTCTATACGTGTCACCCTTAAATTCTAAATTCCTTAATTTGACTTAATTAAAAATGATTTAGTACCATATCTTTCGATCTCGATAACTTGGGCTTCGCTTAATCAAATTAACTTCTTCTCGAGCCTAATATGCATGATCAATTATGATATATCTAATGAGCCTAATATTCATATACTTATCATTACTTAGTTAGTATCTAATTATTTGACCCAAATAAATTTTTAATTTGCCTAGTATAATTTAGTCCCTAACTTTTCGAAATATTGAAATATAACCCATAAAAAAAAATTCAATTCTATTCTATGAGAATTTTCGGGACTTTACAACCTAGATTTCAATCTTCAACCCTATTTTGAAAGACTTATCTTTTCCTACCTATATGATTTTTATAGGGATGACGCTTTGTTAGACAATCTTTTCAAAAGCTAGAAGATTAGAATTTTCTTGGTATGAATTCATTTCAAATATTTAAACCTTATATGCTATCATTAATATTTATTTTAAATTCTTCTAACATCAAATGAAAATCTAGCAACAAGGAAAATTGGCAATGTCATAACGTCTACCAGTCGGACTAGCCTGACCTTTCAACTCAAAAATTGAAAAAATGAAAAAGTAGAAAAAATATTTAAAAAAAACAAAAATAGTGTCTAGTTAGTGTTGAATGACTTGCCGCTATGATGATGTTTATTTGTTCGAATTGAGTACATATTCAGTTAACTGGACAACACCATAAATTGTGCTTTTACTTGAGTACTTATCCATGTAAGACTTGATTATTTGAGTACATAGACATCATTTTCTTATTATATATGTTGGCACGTGACTTAATTACGTGGATTTACATGTTGATGTTGTTGACCAAGGGTTGAGTTGAATTAGTAAATCCTTAATATAGATACCAAACCAAATTACTTTTTAGTAGTTTTAGAGTGGGAAGGCTAGTGCTTGTTTTCATATAAGTTTGATGGTTTGGAGTTCTTGGATCATAGCTCTAGTTAGAAGAGTTTGAGTTAAGGAGTCTAGAATGGGCATTGACCATTTTTAAAATTCAAATCTCACACATCTTTTACTTCTTTTCCTGGCCTTTATGCCTTGAGAGATGAAGTCTGCTAGGGTCTTTAAAATTGGTGCCTTACAATCATCTGACTTGGGAGTCATTGGTTTAAAGCTTGCTATATAGGTCATTTAGAAATTTTAATCGAAAGAATTTGTGCACGTAAAATGTCAAAAGAATGAAAAAATAGATTTTCATATCAAAAGAAAAGGTGATACATCCACATCTTCTAACTCTCTTCGTAGCCTTTTTGAATCGAATTATTAAGTTTGCAAGGGTGTCTAAAAATATGGTACCCTGTAATCATGACTTGGGAGTCATTGGTCTAAAAATCGTTGCAGGGGTTATTTAGAAAGCTTAATGAATAGAGGTTTTGCAAATGAGATGTCAAAAAAAAAAAAAAAAGACCTAAATTATCAAAAGCGAGATGTTCTTGATAAAAGACTTTGAGATTTGAACTCTAGAGACTGGTAGTGCAATTTTGAGAAAACTTATCATCTTTCCTTTCAGATTTTCAAGTATCTAACTTTGATTACTTTGTGTGAAAAAATGCATTATGATAATTTCTTCAATTACATGTGTTAGAAATATCTTGAGATTGGATAGAAAATCATAAGAAGTGATTTTGCACCAGAGGTGAAAGGAAAAATTGACCACAAGAGGATTGGAATTATGAGAAAATCGATGACACTTAAATTGGTTGTGTTCTAGTATGAGTGTGAGTTCGATGTTGGCTAATCACATATGCACTAACTCCAGTATCGGATAAATAAAAATTTATTTTTAACGTGGTTTGAATATTTCTAAAGTGTAACTTAAATTCGAACCAGAGGCACTTTGGAAGCAGTTCAACTTTGAGTTTGTCATTTGCGATTTATTTTATATAATAATATATATTTGGCCTAGGTATTGTTTTACTTTATTTGAGGATCAATAAAAGTTTTAAGCTTGAAAGTGTTGTTAAGTGTGAAACTTACACTTAAGTAACCAAAAGTCGCTTTTGTTAGATTTTGTAAATTTGATGCTTAACTATTTGTGGTTTGGGATTATTCTAGGAGAAAACCCACAATATTGATGAGGAAGACGTAATAGAATAAAAGATGCAATTTTGGGATAAAATTCTACACTTTGGAAATTGAAGGATTTGAATTTAATTAAAAAAGATATGGGTTGCACAAATAAATGGACTCAAGGGACATTATTTGGAAAGAATTATTATATTGATCGGGCATTGAAATTGGACTTGCGAAGGGAGCGATTTCTAATTGGACTCCTAATTGGCACAAGCTTAAGCAATTGCAATTGATGGGTATATATACATCAAAGTTGGTGGCTGAATGAAGGGAAGAAAATATATCAATTAGACTTTTTTCCTGGTGCATATACTGAGAGTTGCAACTGAGAAAAATAAATACACGCAAAATCGACAACTGCTGAAGGATTTTGGGCACAAAAAAATGGGAAATAACAAAGAACACACACGCATATAGAGATTTGGGCGGCGGTTTTTAAGTTGGTAGCAGTTTGGAAAATTGAAAAGGGGAAGTCGTCGGCGAGAATTAACACTACAACAAAAAAACTTTTTGCGACGTTCAGCAAAAAAACATTGCCGTAAGTGTTCTGCAACAGTTTTTTTTAACAGTAAATTGACTCGTAAAATTGAAAATGACAAATTTTGGAATTGCATAAAAATTGATAATTTCATTACAAAGTTTTTAATACACTAGTGAGATGCACGTGCCTTGTATAGTTGGCTACTTAATAGCATAGATATACAAAAAAAAATTATTTGCGTTAAGCATTAGTGACATAAGATTTAAGCCTTGAATACACGAAGGATTGGAATTCCCTTCTGCATTGTAACACTCCCCTTCATCGGAACACTTCTCTTTATTAGAAACACAGCTCCAACTCCATCACTCATTTGGGTAGAATTTTCTTAACATACAATATAGAAAAGTTAGTATTTGGAAATTCATAGTTTTTGAATTCAGGAGAGATAGAGAGAGAGAGATACCTGGACATTTTCTGGTATGAAGAACTTCATTAATGACCTTAGGAAGATAATATATATATATATATATATATATATATATATATATATATACACACACCAAAAGGAAGAACAAAATCCAATTGGGAGTAATCTACGAGCCCATGCCATCTTTAAATTTGCTTCTATCCAAAAATTATTTAAATGTCCTAGGAGTAATCCGAACACTTGCAACACAAATGGGCAACAGCAGCAGGTAAAATGTATACCAGTTTTCAACTAAAAAAGATTAAGAGCCAACGAAAGTTCTATCACTATCATGCATCTTCCTCTGGATTTCCAAAAGTGGAATATGTTCCTAAGGAAAGTCTAGACAGGCCATCAATTCATATATTGATGGACATCCAAAAGTCGAATATGTTCCTATGGAAAATCTAGACAAGCCATACATGCAATCAACTGGAAAGAATTTAGCAA